>NW_005054668.1:110996-176188 GCF_000277835.1 Geospiza fortis | reverse complement strand
CAGCAGGAAAAATCTTGAGAGAAGATTTTTCATAAAAGAAATGTCTGTGACAAGAGAGTAAAAGGGGGAAGAGAGAGAAGTTCCCGTTACAATCCAGTAAATCTTCTGTGTTCAGTATTCTGATTCTCACTAACCAATCTAGTACAACATACAAATCCTATAGCATTTCCATACAGCCTATAAGAATCACTACATTACCATACTGGGTTACATTTTAAACCCTAAAAACTCCTCTTTGGGCCCCTTCTGCCAAGCTGTAGGGTCTGCTCTGACCCTTGGGCCTGCTTGCAAGCAGAGGGTGTTGTTCCATCAAAAGGGGATCACCTTCAGCTGGCCATGCCATTGTTTTCCAGTTGTTCAGCAACTAAGGCATCTCAAAGCTTGCTTTCATTCCAATCTCGCTTATAGTTTCTATATTCTCTAAATCTTTTGCCAGGCAATCATATTTATAAGGCTTTCCTGTTTCATCTTCCCCAAGAGGGAACCAAGAATATCCCCATCAGACTGTGGGCAGCAAGCTGCTTCAGGCACCAGTACAAATCTCCTCTGAGATCACAGAATGGCTTGGCTTGGAAGGGACCTTAAAGTTCCTCCCATTCCAGCTCCCCTCACTTTATACAGGAAAGCCTTGGTAGAGTATGAAACTCTGAATAACGCACTGAGCCGTCCTTTCATTCAGAAGTACCTGAGATCAAAGGCCAGCCTTCTCCAAAACACAGCAATAATCAGTTCATCAGTTTGGCAAGATATTGCAGCTGATATAAATCTGCTCAGGGATCATGACTTCAAAGGACACAGGCATTTTGACACCACAAAGATCACACCCACACTTCCTCATAAACTGGCGACTCTCAGATCTTGCAGACATCGTATGGTAACAATTAAAAAACATTTACTGACTGGAGTCTTGGAGAAGAATAGAATATTTTTGCCATTAAAAGAAGACTCCAGCACAGTTTGGCTTCCTTAACACCCACTACTTCACATTTCAAGATGCCAGAGTATTTCTTTAAATAAAAAAAAACTATCAAAAAATATTTCCTTAATCTTTTAAGTTGGTAATTAGTTCACTTCATACCTTTCACATCCTAGTATGAATAATTTACACTTTAAAATATTTTTTATGTCTGTTTCTTTGTCCTACTCAAACATGCATACCCCATGTCATTCTCAGTAACTGTCTGACTCTGGCTGCTTGGGACTGCATTTTAAATTGTCACATCAGCAACCACCTTCAGCAAACAGAGGGGGAGTGCAAGTACAACTGTGCTTGCAAAAAATTAAACAAATCTGGTGGTTTCAGAGTAATCTGCAAAAATACTTAAAAACATGCATTTTAAAGGAAAAATTACTTGAACAAAAAAATACAGGGAAACAAAAAAAAAAAAACAAAAAAAACAAAAAAACTTTTTTTTCTGGAAGCTGTAGTTATGCCTGTAGTTGAGTGATTGAAAAAAGCTCACAAAATTACTCAGTCTTGAATTGCTACACATGTGACCTGGCTTTGGTGGTAGCGGTTACAGGAATTGAACTTCAAAACCAGAATAAAAAAAGCGCACAGAGCTGAACAGCAAATAAAGTGGGACAGAGAGAGGCAGACCTCATTTCGTTTAAAATTCTATTATTTTTAGCTGTCAGCTTCTTGAGGTGAGTCAAAGGGACTTTTCCCCTTTTCAATGAAACTTTCATATCTCTTTCACAATTTTCCGACTACTAGGTCAGAAGAGCTCAAGTCCCATGATTTTTTTGTCTGTTTGTTTAGGTTTTTATGGTTTGCTGTTGTTATGTTTTGGTTTTTATTTAAATTTATTTGCAAAATTTCCAAATTGCTGACAAGTGTCCTGCTGGAGTATATTCTGGGCATCGGGAATTATCCAGGGCCTCGCAGGCACACCTGCAGCATGGGAGAAGTACAGCCCCAGGGAGGAAGGCAGAAGGGAATGGTTTGGTGCATGAGCACAAAGAGAGAACAGCTCCTGCAGCAAACCAGATTATCATCGCAGCATTTGGTCGCTTCCTACGCCAATAGATTCAATATAAGCACTCCAAGTCACAAAGCAAAGGGGTTTCCCATCTGTGTGAGCATCCCCCCGAGTTTCCCTCGCAGTTCCCAGCATTTCAGGCACCGTTAAACTGCCCCTGGCCAGAAGTGACTGGGTGCGGCTCCCTCCGGAGTTTATTCGTGCCATTTCCGAATATAGCCAGAGGGGACATGAGAGTGACACGGCATGTACTTTCCACTTCTTTCCTTCTCTGCTAGCACTGGAAAATGGCCTGCATAACGTAATAAGTATTTTCTGCCTATAATTTCCATCTTGTTATGCTCTGCAGAAACTGGATGAGCTGCTTATGCAGAGCTGCTTGCCAGTTTCTGGACTAAAAGCAGTGTTCTGCTCTTTCATTTCTGCCATTTTTTTTTCTTATTTTTTAATGCCTGTCATTTATTTTACTGCCTTTTGCAGTCTTGCAATTCCTCCAACCTCCTAATTCTTACAGAACTTTCTTGCAATTCCTGGAATCCCAACTTAAACCGAAGCCTTCGTTTAAATTTAAACATGCATCTCTGTTACTCATCACTTCAGCTCCCAACTGCCTCCAGCTAAACAAACACATACAGAGAACACAAAATTGCCTTCACTCTGAGTGGTACAGGACATACCACGAGGATAGTGCATTCTTCCTAATGTTGCCCCTGTCTCCTAACAAGTTCTTGTAATCCATGGTTGCTAAGGCTCTTAGCTGTGATGCTGTTCCATGATGCTGGTCCCCTGTTGTTCCCTGCTCTCTAACTGGGCAAAATGGTCCTGAGGACTTCTCTTGGACAGCCAGCTGCTGATAGTCCAATATTCTCTTAATCATGCTCCACATCAAGAAACATACTTGTTTAAAAACAAATTGAGATGTGGAAGCAAGATGAAGATGTGGATTTTCCATTTGTAGTATTTTGGGGATCAAGTTTCATGTTCAGTAAACCAGGTACCATTTTCCTTGTTAAAGCTCTTCTTGAATTTGACCTAGGATACATCCCCTGTCTCTCAGCCTTTGCTTTTACTATCGTAAAGGCATTTGAAGGTTTTGGGTTAGGGAACCACAAAGCTTTCTATAAACAGCAGCTCATTAGAGAAAAAAGGAGGGAACTAAACCCAGATAAGTGAAGAGTTATGTTAAGCATATGCTCATTGCTCAAAATTATTAAGCACTTTCAATATCCAAGAGAAAAAAAATATTCTGCCATCAAAGCAGCCAAGACAGAGTCTTACAGCACTAAACTCTCATAGATATCAATGTGTGGCTTTCTTTAAGCTATAGCAGACTCTGTCCTGTTTCACAAAATACTTTTTCTTTAAAAAGGAGGTATTTGTCCACCCTGGAGTTTAAAGTGCTGAGATATATTGCATTTGGCAAGCTTTTGCTGGTAAATTCCAGTCCAAAAATATCAAATGACTTCATTAATAACACAAGTCTGAGTGAAAATTGTGTTTTTCCCAAAAAGCTGTAAGAAATAATACGCTGAAGTTTCTACTACTAGTGACACCACTTAGCCTAAACTGTCTTAAATTTTGTTGTGTCTTTGCCATTAATATTGCAGAACGACTTAATCTCCTAGACAACTCTGTTGAAAGCGCTTCTCAACCTGTTTCAAGTATGGTTTGGAGTAGAAAGTAACCTGTTCATACACGAATGGCTTCCAGTTATTTGAACTTCCCTATGTATCAGCTTTTACCTGTAAAAAGTGGATTACTTCTTAAAAACCTCTCTAGAAATATGGGAATTGTATTAGTTTTTCTGTTAAATGAATTATATTAAAAATATTCTAATTTTATCTCAAGTTGGGATGTTATTTTCTCACCTGCCACTTGAAGCTGCCAAACTATACATATACATATACATATATATATACACCAACATAATACATATGTATATATATATATACACATAAATATATGCCATTCTGACAGGGCAAGAAAGAAATCTGCTTGTCTTCTGGTGTTAGCATCATCATAAACAATTAACCCATTTTATTTTCTGATCCAATTGGTTGTAGTTCTCTTTGCAAAACAGTTTTTGTCAGGGGCTGATTTTGTTGTACTATTTTAAATCAGAGTAACTCGTATGTTTAAATAACCAGTGTATTCCCTCCCTGAATCTCTCAAAGTAAGGACATTTGAAAAAAAATAATTTTTGTAAAATTAAGAAAACATCCAGAGTAGCCCACAGTATTGATGTTCCCTTTCTGAAAACCACTCTAAACATTTTTGTATTCAGTCATAATTTGTTTGTCCTGCAGCCAATTCAATTTGCCTGGAACATAAGTTCTTCTGATTTTATTTTTGGTCTTTAACATACTCCGCATCAATCTTCTTAAAACACCACGAAAACAAACAAAACCCCCCAGTTCCATACCAGAAAAGCAGATCAAAAATAATCTCTGGAAAGAATACTCTTCTTACCTAAACAGACTGAACATTTTCTTGAATTTCGTGTTGTGTTATAAAATAAATTTGAGTTCTAGCAATATATATATATATATACATATTCTAGGTTATTTGCCCAGTAGATTAAACAGCCATGAATATTGAGTGATTCAACCTAGCAGCACTCCAGTGCTGGCTAGGAGTGATTTGCATGTTAACTGGAGCTTTAGGACAGCCCAGAAAATCGTGTCAAATTAAGCTTGCTAAAATAACCTAATAAATGCAATTTTTCTAGATACTTAAATTACTGAGACTTTTCCAAAGTGATTAAAACTCCTCGTGGGTCGCAGATGAATTTACTAAAGCTCTGGAGAGAAACACTGGGACGTGCACAGAGCCCTTCCAGAAGGCCATGATTAGACCACCATCCCCAAAAAGGTTGGAATAAGACTGGAAAAAAATAATATAACTGTATTGCAAATGGAATCCCTCTCCCATCAATAAACTCTTCTGAAACAAGTATTTTAAAGCCTGAGGTAAAAGAGAAAGGATAGCTATGCTGTCTCCAAACTCCCTCACATTTACAAACTCCTGGAGAGATATTTCTGTCTCCTCTCTATTTCTGCTTTTAGGTATCATTCTTTCAAATTATGCTTCATGAGAAGATATCACTGAACTGCGTAATGCTATTAAATACATAATATTACTTCTCAAAAAAACAATAGCAGCAATCTATCATACCTTAGCTAATTTCACTCATCTTGTACAATGAGTCCCAGGCTCAACATTGAGCCAAATTGCCCAAAACCACTCTTTCAAACACATTATGCATATAAGTAACTCTTCTGTAAATTGTCTGGGAACAACTCTCAAGATGAGAACTAGAGCTGAAATATTTTCCCATGCACCCTCTGGCCGGGTGACATTCCTCTCAGTTGTTCAAGGTTTACCCCCAGCACAACCAAACAGACACAATCCTTTGTACCCATGTTTGTTTGCGCTTCCCCTCCTGTTGATACTTATGAGACCTCTTTCTTGATACCCTTGTAGCATCATCCCAATTCTGGCAGCAGTTTCTGTGTGTTCAGGATCCAAGAGGAATGGAAAGAACATAAGCTGTCTCCAAATTGAAGGAATCAATTTTCATTTCTAAAGTCAGATGGGCTTTCATTTATTCCCTATTGACTCCATGGAGGGATAATAACAGTGTTGCTGCTTTCAGTGAAAAAGCCCATTACTGAGGACAATGCACTCAGTCAAAAAAGATGCCAGATCTCACCCTTCACTCCCCAATTTACAAGCTGGGCTTTTACCAGAATCTGTTTTCTACCTGGCCAGCTCAGTAAGAGCCCCAGGGTATAAGGAGGATGTGAGTATTTTTGGACATCAGTACAACAAGCAGAGAGGAAATGAGAGACTGAGCACAAGCCTGCAGCAGCAGCTGCCCACAGGAGCCAGCCCAAAGCATCACCATATGTTTGGCTGCCACCCCTGCAGCCAAGAGCCTTGGCTGGAGGCACCAAATCCATTTGGATTCCTCCTGCTAGTGGTGATGGACACCCAGCCCTTTCAGGCCTCAGCCAAGCTGTAAACACACTGTGCTGGCACCACTGGGCTCACTGAACCAGCTCTGCAGTGACAGAATCCACCCCTGCTCTCATCAGCCTCAGACAAATCGTACCCTGGAGGCAACAGACCCCAGAAAAGATTTACCAGTCTCCATTCCCAGCTCCAGCACAGCACCTGGCTTCAGGGGATTTAGCCAGAAAACCACGTTCCATGTCCAAACAGGCTCAGTACCTTCAGTGAGGTACTCAAACTGCAGAGCACAGTTGGCCAGGTCTTTTCCCTGCGCTTCAGTTTTCCTTGGAAATCTAGGACAACAAGCAGAACAGCAATTGAAGAAGACCATTTTTTGGATCGCTCAGTTTCAAAATAAGTTGTTTGAAAACCAACAGTGCCTTTTGGGAGGTTCTTGTAGAGTTTCAGGGAAATGGTGTCTATTCTAATTCTTCTACCACATACTAATTAAAGTTGGTACTGATTATGCATGGTTTGCCATTCCACTGCAGCTTCGTTTTCAATGATGCACTACCACTGAAACCTTATTCTTACCACCAGTCATTACAAAGATTTTAATTATGGAAATGATACCAAAGATGGGTTGTAAGTAGATGAAATAGCCACACTCAAAAACCTACACTTTTTTTTTTGGCATAATTTCTAACTTTTAGTCTTTTAATAAAGCAGAGACTTATGAGGAATGACTAAGGGAGCTGGGGTTGTTCAGCCTGGAGAAAGTCATTCTGTGAATTCTGTGAATATTTGCTCTTTCAGTATCTGTGTTCCAATCTAAAAAACCCACTATATTTACTTGCAGAACAGTAGTGTGTTCCACATACACATCCTTATTTTACATTTGAATTTATATACTTAGAAATTATGCCATTAAGAACTCCATAGTATGCAGGCCTTCACAAGAACGTGATTTCTTCCTTCCTGATTTTCAATTGAGTGAAATTTTCATGGATACCAGTGGTTATGCTTCAGATCTAAACTCTTGGCATTTCATTCTAGTGTAATTGTGAAATAATCCTTTTGGCTCTTTGCTGACACATTATATCCATGCTTCCTGGTGTCTAAAACTCTCATTTTAAGACTGCAGTTAATGACATGCGCACACCTTTTCCAGAAAGCAGTTTCACTGTGACATGAAGGAATGAGGTAATTTTATATAGGCAAAAGTGCAGGACTACACAAGCTAGAAACTGTCTCTCTGCACAGTTAACTTGAACTGCTGCATATTCTCTGAGACTGTTTTGCTGTAGACTTTCATAAACAGTGTTGAAGAAATCAGTGTTGAGTAATCCAGGGCATCAGAATGTGCTACTTCTGTCCACCCACAATGGAAGGAAGCCACTAAGTTTCAAGTTAATAGATGTTTTCAGTGATAAATCTCTGCTATTTCCCATATGAAGCTGTGTACTCCAACATGTGCTGCTCTGAGTGCTACAGTAGGTGAGATAAGAACCATCAGAGATACCTGAATTTTGGTTGCCCTTCAACAAGCCATCAGAGATACCTGAATTTTGGTTGCACTTCAACACATCTATATTTGGGGTTTTGTTACGCAGGTTTTTAGGATCATAAGGCATAATTGTAATAGCATGACTTGGTTCCTTAAATCAGTGCAAACCCCACTCACATATTGCACCACTGAAACTCTAGATGCCCAAATTAAACCCTCTTTCTAACAGTATTTAAAAGTTTAAATTACAGTACTTTCCACAGTCAGATCAGACACAACCACAAAAAAAATCCAAACATGAGGATGTATAAGGATTACAATATCAGTCTCTGATATTTTGAAAAGATTATAAATAAATCATTTCACCACAAACATTTTTCCAGCCTGGATACAAATCAGCATGTCCTTTCTAGTTAGGTGACCTAATTATTGCAAGAATTTAAGAAAGCCAGATGGGTCAAAACAAGCTCAAGTGATCTCAAGCCTGCCAGATTGCAAAGCTTATGCTTCAGTTATATTTGAATTAAAAAATGTCCCTCGTTCTTTGCCAGAGGTACGCTAAGCTGTTGTGGTTGCTTGTCACCACTTTTATACAAGCCAACCACATTACCTCCCAGTTTGCAAATATTGTCGATAATGGGCATTACTTGAAGCAACACAGGCCTGATTAACAAGAAATATCCATTTTTAACCTATTCCTCTCTTTTTCCTCTTGCATAGTACTATATTAATTTAAATATGGATTTTTTTTCCACATATCTCTCACACACAGGCAGCAGCTTCAGCTCAATAGACCAGAAGACTCCTACAATTAGCCTTTTTCCAGGGCAAAAGCTTCTCTTACTATCCCACCCAGGAATAAATAGAAAGAGTCTTTGCAGGTAAAATTATTACCAGCCTCATACATGCTTCCATTTCACCTATGTTTCATGGCAATGTATCTTTACACATGGCACAAATGTGCTGTATGTGTAGACAGAGAAGCAATTTTATTTCAAGATCAGCTGAAGACTGTGAAAAGGACACACAAACACAATCTTCTCTCATCTAGACTTTGCTTATTTTCCTTGTCTTAGCTTTTTAGCTGTACATAATAGTAACTGGAAAGCCTGAATTCTCCTGAGATCTAAATACAATCATTGCTGAAACCTTAAAAAATGGCAAGACAAGTTATTATAACCCATGTACCATATACGAGTGTTGCAGACATCTTTTATGGAAAACCCTTTCCTTAGGATTTTTCCTCCTGAGAAGCTGAGAGGCCTCAGGAACAAAATGTAAACATTGATTATCTGCTGCTGTGGAATGCAACAGGCGGATCTGTGATTGGCCCATGTTGGGTGTTTTTGATTAATGGCCAATCAAAGTGAGCTGGCTCAGATAGAGAGTCTGAGCCACAAACCTTTCTTATCATTCTTTCTGATTCTATTTTTAGCTAGCCTTCTGATGAAATCTTTTCTTCTATTCTTTAGTATAGTTTTAATGTAATATATATCATAAAATAACAAATCAAGCCTTCTGAAACATGGAGTCAGATCCCCATCTCTTCCCTCCTCCAAAAACCCCTTTGAACACCATCACACATGAGAGCCTTTCATTGTCCATACACTGCAGAAAGAATACTTGCTTTCTAGGCATAATTCTCTCTCCACAGCATACTCCTGGAAAAGCTGGCAGCCCATGGCCTGGACAGGAGCACTTTTTGTTGGGTTCAGAATTGGCTGGATGGCCTGGCTAGAGAGTGGTGGTGAACTGTGACGGCGTTCACAGGGGTCTCAAGTTGAGGGAAGAGATTGAAGTAATTATATTATCTCTGAAACATTACTTATTTATTTATTTATTTATTTATTTCAACTGCATTGTGCAAAAATGTTGCAAGCCAAGTTTTGTGTGCAGGCAGAGTTTGACCCTGGGATACAGAAAGGAGAGAAATTGTGCCTGAAAATATAACAGCCTGCATTATTGAAAAAAACCCACATGTATACTGTAGTCTGCTAGGTCAGATGCTATGTTAACCTAATGCTAAAAGTGGAGGCTTCCAAGTCCTGATCCTGGGAAACTGAAATCCTCTGCAGGTTGCAGAGAAAGAAATGAAACTTCTTGGCACTTTCTGTGAATTCCAATATTGCATTAAAAAAAAGGTAAGGAAACTGTAAGGGCTAAATATTATTGTGGTGGCTTTTGTTTGATTTGCTGTTCTATTGCAGGCTAAAGAATGCAGCCAAGACATTACTGACAGCCACATCCTCTCAACGTGTTTATCCTAATGGGCACTAATAGCAAAGTGTGATGCAGCAGTGACACAAATGCTTAAACACGGCTTAAATAAGTGGTCCAACAGCTCTGATCATTATTTCAGTACATTTTTTAATGTAACCATTTCTGAAGTGAATATAAAAAACTTATATAAGCGTGGAGAAAAGTACTTGTTGAGCATCCATTAACTTTGTATTTGCTCAAAAGTCTCAGTATTTCCATATATAGAAGGAATGCCAGAACCACTACCCCATGGAATTGTTTGGGTTTGGCCTTAAAGATCATCTTGTTCCAATCCCTTGCCATGGTCAAGGACACCTTCCACTAGACCACTCAACCCAAAGCCCCACCATACCAGGCCTTGAACACTTACCTGGATAACCAGTATTTTGGTAATTACCATTTGCCAGTTTTCACAACCTTTTCTGCCATTATACCACCAAGAATGGAAAAGCTAGTAAGCATTTAAAGAAGTGCTAGGAACTTGTGTTCTGGGCAGGACAATCATCGTCATGTTTGGTGCTTAAACCACACCAGCAACCCATAACTCTCTGTTAGCTGTCAAAATGCAGCAAATCTAGATTTATTACATATTTTGTTTAATCTACACACTATCAGTTTTCCCTGTTCTTTACACAGAAGAGAATTTGTGCTAGGGTTTTTATATAAGTGTACATACACCTATATAAATATTATATAATTTCTCTCATTTATAAAGGAAAAAAAGAGGAGCTCTAAACCAAGCAGGAATAAGACAGATTTTTCTCTCATTTACTGCTATCCACAGATCTTTTAATAAGCTTCCTATCAATAATAAATATAACTGAAACTCCAGTGCATTTCAGATACAATCTAAGTAAACTTTCTTGCTCCTGGAGACTGGTCTCTTTATATGATAAAATTCTTGCAGCAATGCACATACCAAATACTATTACTGTGTGTTGGTACAGAAATCCCCTCTAGGAAAACCTTACGTGTTTTATGATATTTGGATGCCTAGTGCTACCAGAGAAATTCTGTGCAATCTACTTCTTTCTAGAAAGTCCTCTCTGCAAACAATGGCTCTTTAAATCATTGAGACTATCCATGTGACATAGGCCAGCAGGCATAACCTGATTTAAGGGTTTTAAATTTAAAACAGGTTGGTAATCCCTAGTGGATGATATGACTGTGAAAATGAAGCTTATCAGGCTGTCCTGCAAGCTTGTAGACAGAAAGCAGTCTGAGCCTGAATGTCTAATATTTCCTCCTCTAGAAATGAGGAGAAACAGCTATCTGCATTTATTTATGGAGGACTCTACAGCACTCGGAGGGGAGTTTCATATTCTGCTGCTGATTTTGTAACAGAGAGCAATGTTTTATCAGGTCAACAGAAAAATAATCTACGAGTTTAATAACTATTTTCAAACTACCACCTTGTACATTTTTAACATAACCACCAGTCACCCTGTACACCTCACACACTCTGTATGCCCAGGCTGGAATCAAATAACCAGGCAGGCATGAGTTTTGTCTTCAGAATTGCTTTCCTGACCCTCCCACTTCTGCAAAAAGTCAGCAGTGGGGAGGCTCAGCCATGCAAGTCAGCCCTTTCCATGCTGTATGGGCACCCAAAAAAGGCATTGGGTGTAGAGGAGTTCAGGAATTCAGTGGAGCTCACAATTACATTGTAATTCCAATTACACATCAAAAAGTGAGGGCAAGGAAGGATTTCAGGGATGTGGTAGCTAGGTCCAACTAAAGAGATAGAAACTGGGAAATTGTCATGAGTGGGTTTATAGGGATACTCTGTAAACATATCTATGGACTGTGCAGGATTCATTTCTGGGTCAGATTTTAAGGGAAATGGAGTGAGAGAGACAGCAGGAGTTAACATGGGATAAGGGTGAGGGAACTTGGAGAACAGGGCTAAAACTGGACGCTGGAGAAGAGAGAAACTGTAGGGTTGAGATGAGACAGAAATAACCTAGTTAAGGAGGATGAGGTTATGCTCCTGTAAGCTTTAGGACTGCTACAGCATCCTGGCTTCAGAGTCAGCCTGATGCTGCTGCTTTAAAGCACCAAGAAGAGCAGGAGCTGAGAGCAGCCCCAGCATGAGCAGAACCCACACTGACAAAGTGCAACCCCACAGAACCTGGGCACAGCAGGTTCAGTGAGGGGCTGGCAAAGGGATCCACGGTCAGCCCTCAGCATGCCAAGGTGACAAACCAGGATGAGGATCCGAGGACTCCTGACAGCAGCAGCTGGATGTGGGTTGGAGCCACAGCTATGAAATCTGTCCTGAGCAGACCCTGAGAGCCAAAGAGGACAAACACTCCTTAGAACAGCTGCCTGCTCCAGTCTGAGCCCCTGGAGTGAGCGGGAGTGGGAGAATGGGACCCAGGCGAGGCTTGTGGGGCCAGTAATCCCCATTAGTAGGAATGAAGGGTAAAAACAGGGAGAGATGTCAAATATTTAATGAGGTGTTACAGCTTCTTCCTCTCAATAACAGCTCATGAGACTCAAGTCCTGCTGGCATTCAAAGGTGCTGTAAGAAACCTCCCAGTGTGAGGTCCTGGTATTTCTAACCACTAAAGCATAGCCTGAGCTCCTGATGTGCAAACAAGGTGAGAACCTGTCCATTGTTCAGGTGTCAACAAATGCCTGCACATCTTCAAAAGTCCCATCTACAGCACTGTGAAACCAATAAGGAGATGAAAGTTTCCTTGCACACAAAGAGAACAAATGAAGCCTATGCATACAACAAAATTTTTGCTTTTTGGGGGTAACATTAAACAGGAATTTTTGTATCTAGCACCAAAAAAAAAAAATTTATAAGATACTTTACAAGGTACATTCTCCAGAACAAATGTATCAGTTTCATGCCCAGGTTGACTTGGATTATTCCAACAGTTTTCTGCAGTTCTGGCAAAAAAAAAAAAAAAATCACATAAAATATCCATTTGCATAAATGCCAAAAAATACAGGTTTTTACAGCCATCTCTTAACACTCCCGAAATGAGCACAGGGGGTTCAAAACCCACCCATGTTTCTCAAGTGTAAAATCCATTTGTTTGCTACTAAAAAGATCTCCTTGTGTATGACAGGCTAACAGAAATAGTTTTGAGGAAAGTAACTAAAAGGATGACATTGACTTTTACCTGAGCAGTATTAGTTACATCACCCCCACTACAGCAATGGCACCATAGTATAAATGACTTTTCACCAAGCTTCAGGACAGAGAGAAGCCCCACTATGGAAGGATGGGATGCAGCCAGAGCAAATGTACCTGCTGGCTTGCCCTTTGCTAGGAAGCTCAAACATTTTTGTACTGCTTTGCAAACAAAAGACAGGCACACTTACAACAGAGAATATAGCTAATATAAAAATGTATCTGCTGTGCAGAGGCAAAATATAGCTGTTCTTCTGGAAAATGCAACATTGCTTTATTTTGGTGTCATTTACAAAGATGAAGCAGTTCATTGCAATTTTTTGTATTTACATAAATTCAGAATTCAGCTTGAGGTCGGAAAAGCTGATTTTATTGCTGTCTTTCAAGTATACACTGCTGACTTCAACTGGCTTTGCAGTGTAACAACAGCACAACAAATTTACATTTTTTTGCAGAGATCACAGTGGAAGACCCATCACAGAATTCCATTCTTTGTTCACTGGGGAAAACACTTACATGCCAAAGACAGGAAGACTTCAGCCTGCAATAATCCATGACTTAAATTAGAAAATTATTCTATTGACCAAAAGCATCCAAATAAAAAAGGACATTTTAGGTTTCGTGGGAGTTACAATTCTTTATTATAAGAATAAAACATTGCAAAAAAGGTGTTGGATCATTTACTGAAACTAACATTTGCATAAGTTTTTCAGTGTTTTGAATTTGTATTTGAAACATTTGAAAGAAATAATGTGGGAAAACAAATCCTTCTTCTTGTTTTTTCTTTCTTTTTTTTTTTTAAACATGCCTGTGTGGCAAGAATGCTCTAAGTTTGACAAGGGTGGTACCATCTATATACATTTAGGAAAACATGCTTGCTGTGGGTGTACAAAAATAAAATTTATTTGTTAAATTACACATAAATATAAGGTACAAATGTATTTTTAAAATACAGATAAAGATAATCACACTTGCATTGTGTACATATGAAAATACAGTATTTTAATATTCAACATACACAGACACATTTATGATAAATGCAACTAGTTGGCAATGCCAGTTCTCCTCAGTCTATTTTTTGTTCATTTTTTTCCCCCTTCCAGTTTTCCATAAATATGGAAAAATAGGCTTTTGAAACAACTAGTTCTGCCGGACATCTTGCAGCAGCTTGTTAATTTCTGCCACCAGCTCGCTGGCATCCATGAGTTCATGTTTGCCATCGCTGAGGTGGTTGAGCACATTGTCAAAATCATCCTCCTCATAATTCTCCGGGATCTCCTCCATGGCCGGCAGCCATTTGGACGAAGGCTGCGTGCCCGAGTGAGTCCCCAGAGCGGGCCCGTTGTTGGCAGGGTTTTGGAAATGCGTGCTGGCTGCCCAGGCTGCCACCCCCGGCGGGTAATTCACACTCTTGGCTGGCAGATGTCCCTTCCTGCGCTCCAGCGAGTTGGCGCGATCCATCTCGTTGCACTCCGTGTAGGCGTCCAGCGAGGGGGGCAGCAGGCGCTGGAAGACGCTGCTCATTTCGGAGAGGAGCGAGGAGGTGCAGGAGTCCCCTGATTCCTCCTCGCCCTGGCAGTCCTTCCCGAATGTTGAAAAGCTCTTCTTCTTCTCACCGGCGTCGGCTGCCTGGGCATCCTCCTCGAGGCCCTGGTGGTGCTGCTGCTGCAGGTGCTGCTGCTGCTGCTGCTGCTGGGGTGACTGGAACTCCTCGCCAGGGATGAACATGTTGCTTCTGTAGTCGGAGGAGGGAGAGGGCAGCGGGGGCATCCAGCACTGGTCCGAGTGGCCCAGGACCCTGCACTCCTCCGTGCACAGGCGCATGGCTGCAAGAGAGACACAGGAGAGTGAGCCCCCCCTCCTGCTGCACACAGCGCCCGTGCTCACAGGGGTTCCTGACACCAGGACTGCACTTCCCCACAGGTGTTTGACGCCGGCTGGGGGCTATTTACAGACCACAAACAGGACAGGACTGCTGTGGAACGTGCCTTGAGCTGTTTTATTTTCCAGCATCAGTCTCATTCCATGGTGATGACAATGGGAAGATGCCAGCGGCTCACATCCCAGGCAGCAGACCAAGAATTTAATGTTACAACTTACTTTAAAAGTTTTTTGACCAATCACACAAAGCAAAAGCACATTGACAGTAGTTCTATCCAATCACTATAAGCACAGGTACCTTTGGTTAAAACAATGCTTGCTTATTTCAAATACAATACCTGCTTGTGAGCCTTAAAGCACAATGCACAGAGCTCCATTATTAAGCTTCAAACTACCTAATATCTTGTTAGATAAACTTTTCTGTAGCTTAGGGAGTTATTCTAGACAAGCATTTATGCACACACCATTGTTCTATTTGTCCTTGCTTTTCTACAGTTTAAATAATTTTTCTGCTGACCAATCTCATGGCTGCTGCTTAGCTCTAATCACAGTTCTGCTGTCTCTGGGGCCTGCCTTTTGCAGCTTTCCCAAAACCTTCTGATTTCGCGGATTCCCACAATTCCCCCTCTCTGTTCTGTGCAGGAACGTGGCAAATACAAACGCTCTGGTACCTCCATTGCCAAGAATGAGAACAACCAGTGCAGTTCATGTAAGACAGTAATGCAATCTCTTAGCTAAGATGAAGATAGACATGTGAATTGCAGGTGGAAAAACAAGCACTTGTGGCTTGAAGCTACATGAGCCCTTTGTACAGTTCTAGCTCATTAAAAAATATAAAATAAAAGGAAGAAATGTCTACCTCCAAGCACTCACTTGAGTTTTAGAGAAGTCTTCCACATGCAACAAAACTGAGGCATTTCAGAGCAATCAAGTGGGAATAAATGGACAGGGGAAATAAAGAGCAAAGAATAATAACATGCAGAGGGATCTCCTTTTCCATTAAAAAACTCCTTTGTTCTGACAATGAAGTGTAGGTAGAACTCAAGGCGATCCACTGCCATATTACCTTTTTAAGTAAATCAGTTAAATTTTAATCCACTGTCAGAATTCGAGGGTCTAATTCCCAGCCTGGTGTTTATACTGGATTTATACTCTCAGGTGCACTTGCAGCTCTGTAGCTCAGGTGAGTGGCCCATTCTGGCTCAGGCCTTGGCATAAGGAGGGCTCTAACCCACTGGATGGGAACCTGGGTCAGCCATGAGGGCTGAAGAGCAGAAGATGAAAGAGCTGCTCTCAAACTCTCTACCTGCTTCTCTCAGGTAGAAGCAATAAGGTGGGGAAAATGACAGCAACCCTGAGTGCTACACTGGTCCAAACTGGCCCACAAAGGGGCACTGCGAGCATCCTTTGCAAATATTCCAAGAGGTCTGGGAATGGTTGCAGGAAGCAGAGACAGGCAAAGCCCAATTTGACAGACCTGCAGAGAGGGATGTGCCAGGAAAGATGCTCAGTTTTCCAGCCCAAAGGGAGCTGATGGTAGGACACAAAGCCTCGCCTCAGGCTGTGTGTCTGTGGGCCTGCCACATATGCTGGAGAAGATCTGGGTGCTGCTGGGGCCCTAATGGATCTGAGCCACCAACTTCAAGGCAGCTTTCAGAAATGACAGGCTCTTTGCATGATGCATATTTTGACCATAAGAAACTCCTGCCCATATCACTTAATGGTTCGATTATCCCACACGGAATAGAGTTTTTTGTTCTTTCTCAGCATATACTGACTGCAAAAGAAATGTTTGCAGTCATGCCCTGCAAGTTTTCCTTGCTCCCTCAACACATTTCCCATCTGGCTCTGGATCCACTCCGTTTATCAAAAAATCTTTTTGTAGTGGTGTAAGCAGAACTGAACAGAGTTTTTCAGTTTTGGATGTACTAGTGATTTATAAAGTCCTACTCTCATACTGTCAGCACTATATTTTTGCACTACCATATTGTTTGCTTTCCTAATGGCCTTTCCATTCCTGTGAGTATAAACTTTCTCCATGTCATGCCTGCAACAGAGTGAATTTCTTCAAGATTACAAGCTCAGACTGCAGCCTGGATATTGCTCAATCTATTGCAAAAGAACTGCTGATCCAGGAAGTTTCAAACAAAAAAAAGCAAACTAGAATATATCAGTGGCTGAAGTTTTGATACAAGTGACTGAAATGCCTGCAAGTATTTGTTCCCATATATGACATTTTACTGAAAATGCCCAAGAGTTAGAACTGTCAAAAGACATCTAAGTGATCCATGACCAGTTCTCAAGTCATCCCAGAAGGTGAGGATTATACTCCTAATTAAGAAGATTCCTTTAAGACTCCTTTAAATTCATTAGATACTTTCAGTGTTCTGGCATTTCATTAGTAGTGAAGTTTGCCTTAATGACAGTTTTGCAGCCATTGTTATCAGGAATGGTTTTAGTTTAAAATAATAAATTCTGACATTCCTGAACATAAGATCAAAAGATACTCTGAAGTAACTGAATGGTGACACAATCTGTCCTTAAATCAGCAATAAATTTAAAAATGGCCAGATCCACAACAGCTTTTTTTTTTTCTCTTTTTATTTTTTTTCCAGAACTTAAAGCTTGCTGGTTAAGATTTAAAAAGAAAAAGAAACAAGTCTTTCAAGGACAGCTATGGAGCTTTCCAATCATGTAATTTGTGGAGTTTTGAGGGACTGGCTCCATTCCTTTCTTGTTCCACCTTAAATAGACAAACTGAAAGGACCTTCCCACAGCATTTGTGCCTGTGTCTAGACTGACAATGCAGAAACCTTTCAGAATGGAGAACAGGAAACCTTCAGGAAGTTTTCTTTTCCTTTTCATATATTGGGATTGTAGATCAATTCAGGTCTCATCTGAACGGGTTCAACAGACTTATCTGAAGGATTAAGGCCAGGCATAGCAATAAATGGACATCTGGGTGAGACTAAATACCAATCTTGATAACCCAACCCAGTTCTGTCTGCACTGAGAGGAGTTTCCCTTACTTTGAATTTAATTAGCCTGGCATTTTTGGAAATCCTATCCTTAGGCTTACTGTTTAGAGAGGGAATTGTAAGAGCTGAAAATGGGTCATGGGCATTTCAGCCAGCTAAGAGGACAACCATTCCTGTCTGCTGGCAGCCCCCGGTTGCCCACTGTAAAGGGATCACTCTTCCTTGGCAGCAGCAGGGCAGGATGCCAGTGCAAACACCATTGCACTTCAAGCTCCCCAGGCCCACTCAGAGCTCCAGAATATCCCTCCCTGCCTCCTTGCTAAAGCAAAGGACAGAATGAGACATGCCTCATGCTAGCTGGCAGAGGAATAAGTAGTAGGAGGTAGGGAGGATGAGGATAAAAATATATTAGAAGTCCAGATTTAGGTAAAAGATTCTGAAAACAAACTCTTCAAGGCTTCTGGTTTTGGGCACATTTGAGGAGGCAGGTGAATGGCTGGGTGTGTGATACAAGACCTAGACTGGAGCAAAATATGCACAGGAAATTTTAAAGTTAAAATGAATATGAAAAACATGTATATGTTGTATAAAATGTATATGAAAAACAATTTGAACTTCTGGTGCTCCGTCTTGTCTAGCATAACAACCCTGGTTAACACATGGGGGTCACTTTAGGAAGGCCATGTGCTGCCCCACCTCCCAAAGCAAAGGGCCTCCATTTATAAAATTACTTTACTAAACTTGTTAAATTTATAAACGTGGTTCAGTGAACCCTACTGAAATTATCTGGCCCTCTGGTTATACAGAGAAAACTAAATATGATCTGAAGTAAGAACACAATCTAGGGTACCACCAGAGGCTGTATAATTATTAAAGTAATTACAAAATTCTTCTATCTGTACTAAGCATGAATTCCCATGACCTTTTATTCAACTTTTATTTGGGCATAAATTTAAAAGCAATACTTCATACACATGAATATGTATGTGTGTGTTTATCCTACTGCCACTCATCCTTTTCTAATTTTTTTCCTTTCTACCCTCTGCCCTTGAATTGTACCTCTTAAGCTCTCGCTTCCAGAAAATAGGGTTGCAAGATTTAAAATCTGGGAAATATTTAGAACCTTCCCTTGCCACTCAAGTTCATTTTTTCAGTGGGAAAAACACTTTTCTTTCTTCTCCATCCATATTTCTAGTTCACTTTCATACTCAATTTCTAAATAGTAAAGGTTTTTGTCATATGGATCAAATCCACTGTGGAAAACCTATCTCCTAAATTATAGGTCACTGTATTTTTAACAAACCACAACTGCCTGGCTTTGCAAAAACATCCACCCAGTCATTAAAAGTCTAAGGGCTTGAAGCAGATCATACTTTTAGGAGGAATCTGGAGCCAGCTCATGATGTGAGTAACAAAAAAAGTAGGCATTGCTCTGGGTAGATTTGCAGTTGTATCTGAGGTTTCATTTTAGTAGATACATCAAGGCTTCAACTCAGTATTTATCATGAAGCAAAGTAAAAAAGGAAGGGAATATAGGACTTGAAAGCTAAAGAATTTTTGCTTTCTCAGTAGTAGTTTTATCAAAGTGACAGCCAGGCAGAACTGCAAATAAACTGCTCAGCTTCCATTCTGCTCTTACCTGCAGGAATTCTTCCATCTGTAAGGAAAAGGTCACTGAATCCTTCCCCAAGAAGTCTGTCAATTGGAGACTCTCTCCCCAAATCATAATCACTGTCTCCAGCTTCACTATCACCCCGGCCACTGTCTTTCAAGCTGAATTTATCCATATCTTGTAGGGCATATCTGTAAAGAGAATTGTGGAGAACTACATTATCTCAAGTACGTTGTAATCCGCTTTTTGTTTAAAAATACGTGTCTCTGTATTTCTGATCCTACGTTCATATGTAGCAGAACAAACTGGATTCTTACCTGTAGCTTCTGGAATATTTGTTTCCTCGAAAACTTGGCCTTGGTTGATACTGGCCCTGATGAAGCATCGAGAGAAGCTGAGAAACCTGCTAAAGAAAAGGTGAAAAGACTGATTCCTTGAAATGAAAGCTCAAGCTCCTAGGTGTGAAACCACTAATTTGCTTCTCAGGTTTGTTTGTGGTTTATTTTTTTTCCCCTTTAAAATTTAATTAAATCAAATTCCTGCACATATATAATGCAGTATTATAGACTGTTTGGTAGTGTAGTGTCTGACACAGAAAACATCTGAAGACTCTCTAGAATGAGGAAGTTCAGTGCTGTTCATTAGCCTCTCAATTCATAATAATGAATTCCTTAACAAGTAAAACAAGCAATTAAGCAGAGGTGGAGTTTTGTTTTGGTTTAATATATTACAATCAAGCCTTTAATATTTCAGGATCCTAATTCAAAACAAAACAGCCTTACTTTACATGTAAAGAGTTACCAGGACACAGCTCTTACTTATTGAAGCTATGACCCAGCATTTGCAGTAAAAACTGAGACAGGGAGTCTCAAAGTTCGAGATACAGTGCAGCTGTATGTTACTGCAGCTGTACTCAGCCTGTGTCAGAATGTTTTAGTTCTGCACCCCCATTAATGAAAGTTTCCTGGATTGTTTCTGAATATAAATATTCAGGCACCCTTTCTCAGATGGAGCTGTACAGAGAGGAGGGAGAGGGAAGGCAAGGAAGAGTGAACAGTTAACCAGTGCAGAGCACTATGTTCCACTCCATTGTTCTGACCTTACAGGGAAGAGCCAAGGAGCAATGCTATTACCAACAGATTTAACCCTGTGCTGCGGGGCAATGGAATCTGTTGATATTGGAGTAAAACTGAAAAGCTGTGACATCGAAGAGAAATCCATGACACATTCCCATGAGGCAGGGTGTGTGTAGGCTTCCAAATGAGTGTCTGCATAAATGGATGGGCAAAACCAAGGTCTGGACCTTACCTCGACAGCTGGTGTAGCATGGGTGAGTTCCAGGGAGAAGTTTTCAGGCACATGGTTGGAGGAGATGGTCACCAGGCTGTTCAGGGATTGGTGGCTGTGGTGGCTCTGCCGGCTGCTCATCTGACCCCTCTCCAGGGCCGGGGATGATGATGGTGATGCTCTGTGGTGGGACCTGATGGGTAGAGTGCCATTAACCGTCGGCACCAGTGTGATGTCCCCTTTGTGGATCTGCCTGGAGGGACGTTTTGGGTGGTGCTGGTAGGTCGACTCGGCCACGCGACAGTTGTAAGAGCGGGTGTCCTTTTTCTCTCGATTGCACCTCGTGGCAAAGATAACCATAATAACCAACAACACGGCACATATAGATCCTAAGGATATAATCGTTATCATGGAGATGTCCAGGGAGGGCTGGCTTACCAAAGTTGCTTCGGTGCTTGAAAATGAATAAACATGCTCCAAAATGGTACATTTCAGAAGAGCTTTAGTACTAAGCTGAGGACTGCCTTTATCCTGGACTATCACCAAAAACTCCCATTGTTTTGCTGGAACCGATTCAACACTCACATTGATAGAGATGTCACAAGTCTGCGGATCCATCACAAAGATGTTGTTTTCCTTGTCAGCTGCTATGGAGCAGCTGAGCTCAGAGTTCATACCAGAGTCTCTGTCTGTAGCCCTTATCCTGGTGACAAGAAAGCCAATTTCAGCATCTTTAGGGATTGAGATTTCTGCTGTGCTGTTGCGTAGCGCCGGCCCCACGATGACGGGAGCGTTGTCATTCTCATCAATGATGGTGAGTACAACCGTGGCGTTGCTAATGAGCTGCTGGCTCCCTCCATCCCTAGCTTGGACCGTGAAGGCAATTTGATTTACTTCTTCATGATCGAAGGTTCTCAGGGCATAGATCGCCCCGTTGGAGGGATCGATGGTAACATAGGTGGTTATAGAACTTCCCAAAACAGAGTTCTCCAAAATAGTGTAGGTCACCTGCCCATTGTCACCTAGATCTGGGTCTGTGGCTGTGACTGATGTGATGTATGCTCCAGGAGAGTTATTTTCCAAGATAACAACTTCATATCTGTTTGTCTGGAAGCGGGGTGGGTTGTCATTTTCATCACTGATTTGGACAGTAAAGTGTTTCACTGTGGAGAGACTTGGCGTTCCCTTGTCCTCTGCTATTACAGTCAAGATGTATTCAGATCTCTTTTCCCTATCTAGAGTGGCATTGGTTAAGATTAAATAGTTATTTTCATAAGTCTTTTGAAGTTTAAAGTGGCCATGCCCATGGAGCTTACAAACGATCTCTCCATTTACACCAGAGTCCTTATCTTGCACTCTGACCAGGGCAACAAAGGTGTCCAGGGGTGACCCCTCAGAAATGCAAGCTACCTCTTCTCTCTCTGTGGACATCAGGTTTAAGTTGATTTCTGGCTTGTTGTCATTCACATCCACAACTTTAATTATAATTTTGCAGTGAGCTGGAATAGAATTTGGCCCCATATCCTGAGCTTGAGCGTCAATTTCATAGGATTTGGTTACTTCATAGTCCACTTGCTTCAGCAGGGTCAGGTGGCCTTTTTCTGGGTCTATCCTAAAAGTTTCTATAATTTTGGCAGACACATGACTGCTAAAGGAATACACGACCTTCCCATTGGCGCCCTCATCTGGATCAGTAGCATTGAGGTCTATGAGCAAAGTCCCAATAGGAGAGTTTTCCAAGAGCTGGATAATATATGACTGCTGCTCAAACACAGGGCTGTTGTCATTGGAATCAGAAATGCTGATTTTCAGGAGGGATGACCCAGATCTCTGAGGCACCCCTTTGTCAGAGGCAGTGAGCTGGAGTTCGTAAGTCGACTTCAACTCGCGATCCAGCTCTCTGACCACAATCAGCTCTGCATACTTAGCACCGTCAGTCCTGGTTCTCACATCAATGCTAAAAAAATCGTTTGCAGAAAGGGAATAAGTGTGAAGGGAGTTGTCTCCCACATCTGGATCAAAAGCACTGTCCAAAGGGATCCGAGTTCCTACAGCTGCACTCTCTGATATCTCAATAGGGATAAGAGCTCTGGAAAACTGCGGAGAGTTGTCATTAATATCCAGCACTTCAACTTCAACATGGAAAAGCTGCAGATGCTCAGTGGGCAGAGTGATCACATCAAACTCTATGGAGCAGTTCAAGTTTTTCTGGCACAGTTGTTCCCGATCAATTTTAGCTCCTATGCTGATTTCTCCATTATCCTCACGGACTACAAGCAAGGGAGAATTTCCCCTCTGCATGGCTCGAAACCGAACTGAGGAAGGGTTAGGCATTTTTAATAAAACATCAGCAACATCCTCCGATAGTCTTGCTATTACTGATCCAACCCTCTGCTCCTCATAAATCCTGTATTTCAAATTCTTGCCCAGCACAGCATTATTGTAAGACATTACAATCAGTGCAAAAAGGAATAAAAAGTGCATTTTACCGTCGATTTGATACATTTGTAAGTTTTTGCAATTAATTTCTCCCAATAAGTTAAAAAGCAATTATTTTGCCTTCCTTCGGTACCTTAAATCCAAAGCACATCTGGTCCTTTCCAGCTTGAAAACGCCTTTTCTAGCCGGCCAAGATTTAATAACTTACAGATCAGAAAACTTTTGGCTTTTTCTATACACACCGTTCCGGGACATCCAGATACAATCTGTAAGCAATCCACGCTTTCTCATTTGACTCAGCGCTCCTCTTCCAGGCTGAGATGCTCCGGGGGGCAGCGTGCTCCTCCTCTCCCACCCTCGGCATCCAGGGACCGCCGGCGGGATGGATCCGCAGCCCGTCCTCCCGCCTGCTCCGCGCTCGCCGCCGGACTGAACGCCCTCCCTCGCCGGCTCCAGCCTAAATTCCTCCGCAACTTCACTCCAAGTCCCCAGACAAAGCTTTTGCCCGGCCTGTGCCGAGCCCAGCGCAGCCAATCAGCCGGGGAGGGGAGGGGAGAGCAGGGGAGGGAAGGCGAGGGAAGGGATGCGGATGGGGAGGGGGCCCCTCGGCCAGCACCCGCCGAGGATGGGGGCTGGGGGGTGCAAATGACTAATGGGCAACTTTAAATCAACGTCTCTGCTCCCCACCCCCCGAATTTTCATGGCAATTTCAAGCGGGGTTTTGTGATTTTAATTCCTCCCCTTCCTGCCAGGAGAAACGCGATCGCATTCCTTATTTGCATACTTTAGGTTACCCCTTGTTTAACTCGCTGCGAGCTTTTAAGTGGGTTTGCTTAGTAAAAGAGCTGGGGCTGACGTCTCGCCATCCGTGCCGCAAGAGCGACTTCTTGCCGCTTGTTTGCCTACAACCTGCATGTTCCCAGTGTGCGTGCTCCTGCTCGGAGCCCTGCGAGAGCTCCTCCACTCCACGAAACCTGTCCTCCTTCTTCCCAAGTCAGGAACATTTTGCATTCTCTGGCTGCCTCTCGCAGCATCTCTGCCCTCAGCGCAGCTGCCTCTGCCCGAGCCCCCTTCCTCTGTGTGCTCATGTGTGCGGTTGTCTCGGAGCTTTTTATTTGCTGTTCCAGCGCTACTTCGGATGATCTTTTTCATCCTGTTTGAAACAGCACTTCATGCTCCACCGTGACAGTCTGTGCTAAGCACACCTTCTACATGCCAAGTATTTTAAAGGAAAAGGAGCCGCAAGACAGATTGTTTAGAAAACGACAAATTCCTCCCCTCTCCGATGTCGCAGAAAACTATTTACACTCCCACACATTTGCACACAAAAATATAATCTTGTGTCTGAGTCGAGCATGCGTTTTGTGCAAACCAGAAATGTTACAGATCCTTGTGTGAGCTTCAGGCTCCATTCAGGACGTGGAAGCTGATGCATTCCTCTCACTTCAAATGTATCTATTTATGTGACTTCTACTTCCTTTTTACATATGCTTTTATCATTTTATCCACAGGCTTGCTCTGTTTCTCTGTTTTTCTGCTAATTTTGTCCATTTGATTATTAGCGTTGCCCATAAGGATACCATCACTCTTTTATTGCTCTTCTCCCTCTCTTATGGTCCCCCCATGGCATATCCCAAAAATGTAAAGAGTAAATCTCTTATTTGCCCAATTTACTTCCTCTCAGCAGAGCTCAGCCAAAGTCACTAAGAAGGTTTTTGCTGAAAAAGCAAGCAGAGGAGGCTCAGTGTGAACTCTCCTTCTTTTTAAGCATTCAAAAGCATTTTATAAGGCATTGTCTCTTTTTTTTCTTCCACAAACTAGCACCGTGTGGCAAATTGTGCAGAATAGAAACGCCCATAATGAATGTATTTAGTACTGGGTCACGCTGATGAACATTCTGCCCCCATGAATAATACTGTTTTACAAGTTTGCAGCCCTTTCAAATTGCTGATCCCCAAAACCCTATAGGCAAACTAGAAAAGCTAACACAAGCAACTGGGACTTTAGAAACCCATAGCCATCTGGCCTAAATCTCTAACAATCCAAGCCAATAATTATATCAATTCAGGCTTTAGTGAACCCCTTTGCAAACACCAAAAGAGCAAAGAAAGGAATTAGTGACCATTCTAAGTTCTGGTGGAGAGAATTCAAAGATAGTATAATTCCATTAGTTCATGGACAGCTTTTTTTGCAGCTTTGATAACTCTTCCTAAAACATTTTTCCAAAGTACAAGTGTAAACTCTTTTTCTGACGATAATTGGAGAAAGAGGTTCAATTAAATGCTGTTCTTAGTGTCAATAAAAAGTATTTTGTTGATAAAAGAAGTCACCACCCCTTTACATGATGAGTACAGGAGATGAATAATTCATAGTAAAAATAACTCCACTGCTTTAAAACTATTATGTATATTTAAAAATGATTACATGTTCTTCCAAGGAGCGGTTTAGTAGACTTAGATATGCAGAGCTTGCTTTATGCAATTTTTATCACTTTCCAAGTAGTAATTCCACTTTGTCACATTGGTCCTTCTCAGAGACACACTCTGTATAATAATAGAGAGCAGGATACCTCCCAGTAGGAATTACAGCACCTCTTTTCTTTTTTATCCCTTTTTGAATTTATTTTTTATTTTACAACTTTATCATATTGCATGCCATATTATCACTTAAGTCCACACTGTCTTGCAACTGACCACTGGTATTTATGATAAAATGTCATTGTCACAATAGTCCTTACCTGAATTCTGAACTAAAGTAAGGAAAAATCTCAATTTTTGTTTTTTTTATTTTTTCATTTGATAAGCTGCAAGTGAGAAGGATCATATCTACAGATTGTTTGCTTAGATGGAGCAGTACTGAATTGTCTAGCACTTCTGGAAGTGATGCTTCTCTAGGGTGCTTAGGAGCAATCACAGCGCTGCCAAGGTTGCTATCTGCAACATCCAGTGAAAGAGTTTTGTCTGAAAGTGTCTTAAACTCCAGTCCACCTTTGACATGACAGACTTCCCCCACAAAGAAAGAGAGAGTCCCACGTGCAGGCAGCAGATGCTTCTTAGCGAGCGTGGCATTGTGAGCGCTCTCAGGCACATGACCAGAGTGCTGCTGGCCTCCTGGAGACTAATCTCAGTTATTCCCACCGAAAGGACCTATTCACCAAAAGCTTCTCCCCAAAAGTTGCACTCCATTTCTTCACTGATGTACTAAAGAAGAACAAACTGACTCTAAATTGCACTTTCATTTGCCTACAGTACTGCTTCAGAAACCACAGCTGCACAACAGATTAATTATTTTTCACTTAGCTGAAAGGAGGTTTATTTCTGTGGTCGATACGCTTTAAAGTCTGTCTTGTTACTGTGAGGAGTTTTACTGAGCTCTCAAACCTATATTTTCTTCTAAAATTTTATGAGCCCCTAGATGCAAAATATATATGCAAAAATAAGGTGAAAAATAATTTTACTTTGAAGAATTATTTTGATAAATAGTCCCTCAGCAAGGACAAGAGAGAAAAAAAATCCATTTTCCTAACAATGATAGAAGCACAGTAAAATTAGCACTGTGCCATTTGGATCATTCCCCTCCTCAAGACACATACACAAAATGAGGTTTTATTCACTTCTGTATGATTTGTTACCTTATGTTGCATTATGTTACAAAATGTCACAAGAGCTATGCTCCAGTGCACAAGACATTGCAAGATAAAATTTGATTTGACACCTGTGCAATGAATGTGAAAGACAAGTCTTCCTAAGTCAGTAGTGTATTTTAAAAGACATTTCCATCACAATGAACAACAAAACTGAGCTTCATCTCTCCCTCTTGCTTCTCTCCCTTTGCTTCTTTCTTCCTCTCTCGCTCTCTCTTCCTCCATCCCTCTTCAACAAACCTGCTTCCCAAATTAAAAGTATTATTTCCATCTGTTGCAGCCTGAGTGAGGGGTGTTCTTGTAGGCAAATGAGCGTTGCCAGTTTATACTCACTCTTGGGCCCAAAAAGCTGATCAAAGATAGATGTGATGCTGTTCTTTGGACTGGGTTGAAGGAAGCTGACATTTCATTCTATTTTTTTTTTGTGTAGACAATAATGTAACACAGCTCATCACAAATTAATGCTGTATTTGTCCAATTTACTATCTTATCAGTTACTCTTACACCTGATATTTTTTTCAGAACTGAGAAACATTAGAGGCTGATTTACTTTAAGAGATATTAAAGGCAGAAAAGACCATTGAACTATCAAAAATATGGTCTCTGGATCACGGTCTTCTTAGTTAAAACCAAATATCTTGGGCAGAGCACATGTTTTTGATCTGTGGAATATTAAACAACGTGTTTCAGGCATCAGTTACCTAGTTCACATGAAAAGCCAGCCAAAAACTAGGTAAGGGATTCTGGCAGAAAAATCAGAGAAGCAAAAAGTCCGCGTAATGTTATCAATCCTGACCTCCACAAAATCTGTATCTTGACTATACAGATGGAAGATAATCTGTTTTAACAGTACCTGTTCCCACCAGAATGCTGCCCCTACTGTGCAGTGTCCTCCACAAGCTGTCTCAAAGGCCACTCTGTCACCTCACAGACGTCCAGAAGACTTTCGGTAAAGGTAATAGCTCTACCAGGAAAAAGTATTTTCCTGATCCAACAAACAGCCAGTCAAAGCCCTGGAACAAAACCCAAGACTCAGAAGAAGCAGTAAACAGAGAAATTTAGTTCAGAGCCCTGACCTATAATTTTCACTTTTTCAACTTGCTTAAAAAAAGATGTGATGGGTCATTAAAATACATCAAACCACCAAATTCTATACACCTGCTGATGGGAGAGAAAGTTTTTGAAATGTGAGTTGAAAATTAGGTTTTACATTATCATCAATCATCCTAGCAAAGGGCAGGGGATCATGTTTTCTGCTACATGAGTAAATTTCCAAGGCAGATTTGCAGTGCAGCATTGTGTATATAAATCGTGGGTTAAACCCATTTATGTTCCATGCATGGTAAGTACCTAGATACTCAGTCTCTTTCTGCACCAATAAAATTTTTATCTCTCCAAGATTTGCCAAGTGAAAAGAGAGAAATATGCATAAATCTTACAGTTTACTAAATCTCTATTGTAAACAAATGCCTGCAATATATCAGCAGATGCTTTTGAATTTTTTTTAGGATTAGTTAATATAGCAGAGTATACAATGGAAATTCCATTGTTTGATCATTTCAATGCATTTGTCATTTTGTTTAGTTACTGCCTTGTAAAGTATGAAGTAAAATGTCTCTAATTGATAGCTGTTTACCCAAAACTGCCTTTTAAGAGCAATACATGTGCTAGAGCCAAAAGAGGGTTTGAGCATTCTGTATGTTTGGGAGAAAAGGCACCAGGCAGGACTGTAACACATCTCTTTGCCACTGCACCCAAGCCAACAAAAGTGATGTTGTGTGGCCCTGTTCCACTTCCTTACCAAGCCACCCAAACCAAGCTGTAGCTCCCGTTGTGTACAACAGATACAACTGTCCATTACCAAAGGCATCATTTTTTCTTCCTCATTATCCCTGCAACTGAAATACATAAAATTCAGAGAGCCAGATGCTTCAGAGAACAGCGGACAAAACATTTGGTTCATGCAAAGCAAGGAGTAAAGGTGTTCTTTCACCTCCTGTGCCCCAGTGGTGCAGCCTCCATGGGGCTGAGGTGGTCACCACTGCAGGCAGAAAGCCCAGAGCTCTCTTTTCCCCACAGGAAAAGCTTTTCCTCTTTTTTCCCCACAGGGAAAGCACCAGCAACATCTGTGCTCTCAGCCTGAGGTACGGTCATCAGTCCTACAAGGTGGTGTCCTGGCACTGGATTTCCAACATCTAGTTTTATTTTAGATGTTAGCAAACTCATACACCACATGCACTGGAATTTGGAATACTTTATATGAATAAATTTGGAAGGCTTTCTGTGTCTTAAACTGCTGCTCTGACAAATGTGCTGCTCTTGTTCCCTGCAACACACTGTCTAGGATATGATGATACTTTCAAGGCCACTCTTTATAAAAAGCAGAAAAAAGCAGCTGCCTTTGAGATCCGTTTCTTTGAAGGAGTGGGGTTTCTGTGAAAGAAAAGATTTGAAGTTTGGTGTAGATGTGAATTTAGTCAGGGCTGCAATACCTAGTCTGCCAAATTACTGGCTCAACCCACGCTTTTCATGGAGCTGTAACATCCTCCATTACCCCTGGGAGTTTAAAAAAGGAGCGCAATTGGTGTTTCAAGTGTCTTTTTACCAGAAAAAGCATTTGTTCAGTCTTCCAGTGACAGCCTAAGCCAAATGATCCAGATCCACTCTTGCACCTACCTCCAGCAGCTGCTAGTGACTAAAATGTTCCAAGGACATCAGGGTCTCTCAAGAAGGAAACGAGTCAATCCTATTCAGCACAGCCAGAGTTCAGCCATGTTCAGCCATCCTGGAGCCAGAGGAAGCTCCAGAGTTTTTAAGATGCTTTTGCCCTCTTTGTAGATATGATGCTGGTGGATCTGCCAGCTTTAGGCTGATGGTTGCACTTGATGGTCTTAGAGGCCCTTTCCAACCTTAATGATTTAATGATTTTGATGCCAAGACTGACAGGGAACCAGCCCAATGCCCAGAAAGATTTTGAACAGCATCAGAGTCAGTTAAAAATGTCTTGAAGAGCGTGAGCCCCACAGGACTGAAAAGCTGGACGCAAAGTTTTGTGGCAAGAAAGGAGATTTCATCAGATTTCCCCAGAAACAGCTGCTCTTGGGCAAATATTTCCTGGAAGGATCTAAACCTCTCTCTACTGCAGAATTTAGCAAGATTGCATTAAAAATTATTGTCTTTAAGGAGCCCATAATTGCCTTTCTCTCTTCAAAACGCCAGGCACAATCCACCACCCAGCCTGCTTTGTGAATGAGGAACAAATATGTTGTCTATTTTATTTTAGAGTAAATATTTATACAGTATTCCACATGGGTATCTGCATTTTTTTCTTCTTGACTTTTCTGGGAAAAAAAAAGAGGAAAACATGCTCCCTGCTCCCGTGTAATGGGAAAATACGTGAAAATTTAAACCTGCTGGAGGAAGCAGACACAGTGGGAGCTGTAATGGGAAAAAGGCAAGCACGGTTTTTCAGCAGCATATTTAACATATACTGAACATCTGGCTTCCCAAGTAAGTGATTAACAGTGCTCAATGAAAATATTTCTCTATAAAAAATCAGATATTCCTTTTTTTTTTTTAATTATTTGTTCAATTGCTGCAGTGTGGTAAAACTAGTGCCATAAAGTCATTCCAAGAGACAGCAAACAACTTTGTTATCATAATAGGCACTTTTTTCCCTCCTTCTTTTTTTAAACAATGGCTCTAGCAGGTGGCATGTGGCTGAGACCAGGTCTATCACCATCTCCAGGGTGCCAAGACATCCCTCAAAGCTTCTGTGGGAGGAATTTGTTGGTGGGATTTGGATTGTAAAGGCACGTGAGCATCTGCTGCCTGCTTGGTCTCATTACCATTGACACAATTAGCTCCTGCAGCTCTTGGCCAGGCAGCCAGAGCAAGGACTCAATTTTCCTGCCTCTCTGACAATGCTCATTATCATTCATTTGAACCTATGGGTTCCTCTGCCTCTCAGTCTGGGCAGGGGGCTGTGAAAACAAATCACACAGGGGAACACTCAGGGAAGGAAGAGCAAATTGAGGTAATAGCTACAAACAGCCTAAAATCAACAGCCTTGCAGACAGCACTGGTGATACACTTTCAATATTCATTGTAGTTTCTCTTTTCCCTTCTGTTGCTTAATTCCCAAAACCACATTCTATGGATCTGTGCTAATGCATGCATTCTGTAAGTAGCCTATAATCTTTTTCTGTGATTCAGTAGTATTGTGTGTAATAACATCACTATTGCCCTTCTATATTCCAACCACTTGCTAAGTTCCAAAAAATGATTTTTTTTTCCTTAAAGATATGGAGAAAAAGTAAGTTTCCCACCTTTGAGTTAATTTGGAAACAAGACTAGAAAGTAAAATTTTTTGCCTCTTATGGAAAGTAGGACCTTCTGTTTATTCACATCTTCCTCTGGCAGCCACAGTCTAAACAAAATGTTAACTCACATCTGCAGATAAAGACTTCACATTCCTCTAAGTGTCCTCACCCCACATAAAACTGCAATTATTTTACATTTCCTTACAATAGAAGCTGCATAATTCCTCCTTGCTGGCCTTAAATCCTTTTATTGCTACAAAAAACCCTTACCCCATAAACGGATGATTAGAAAAGTCACACATTTTTCAAATAAATCACTTGTCTAAAAGAAGCAAGGAGGGGAGGGAGGAAGAGGGAGAGAATTTAAACCAATCTATCTCCTGTATATACATCAAGGATTTCTGTCTATGAACAACGAAAACAGAAGGGCTTCAAGGCCTGAATTTGCAATAATTTTGTCGTTTTCAAATGTTGCATAGCTAGTGACTTGTGACCTTGCTGGAGAATATTCGATTAAAGCAGAAATACTTTTACCACAACACATCTTTCCTGAGACTCAGCCTTTACTAGTCTTTGTAAAACAGGAGAATGGAAAACATCACAGAGAGCTGGAGGGGAGGCAGGGGCATGACATTTGCTTTCAAATGTTTTTAAAACTCAAGGAAGTGTTATTGTTTCCATAAATCATGACTAGAGGTTTGTTTTCCTCCCCCCTTGCTGTCTTGTTAGAGAAAACATAAGATGGGCCTTGGCTTCGCTCAGGGCTAAAAAGAAATAAATGGGAGCATTTTAAAAAGTTCTCCAAAATGATGACGGTCACAGTTTTAATCCCAAGTTCCAGGCAGCACAGACATTGTGCAAGCTTGGAGCACTGAGGAGAGGAGGGACCAGGCCATCTCCCCCACTGATGATGTCCAGAGCCTGAGCCTGTTTGCAGAAGTGCCCCAATTCCCCAGGCTTTGTCATGGAAATGTGAACCCTGAAAGAAAAGGCTATTATGTCAAAGTACAAATTATATTATAAGGTTTTAAGTAATTGTTTGCTGACTGTTGTCGTGCACATGTGGCTTGTTGGAAGATGATGTAATCGTTGTGGCAAATTTCCACCAGCAAGAATCAGCCAGGGTGAACTCTGAAATCAGCTGCCGTGGGGGTTCACATCATGCAATTACTGGGTGAAAGACCAGCATGTACACCCTTCAAAGTTAATTTACACAGACCCATTTTGGAAGTAGAGCATTATGTATCAACTGTATGAAATGTCCTGTGGACATATTAGCATTCACAAAATTCATTAGGAGCCCATTAGTTCAAATGAAAGAGCTCTGCTCCTTTCACACTATAAAGTTTAACATCTTTATGGTCAGCAAAAAGATATAAAGTGTATAGAAAACATAGCAAAAATATGTGCTTTCCTGGAACCATTTGAATAGAGTTTTCCTCTATCAGAATGGTTTTTGTTTCAATTAAGCATCAATTGAAATAAATATGTAAGACTCTTCCAAAATAACCTTAACTTACTGGAATGCATTCTCTCACCAGGCTGCATAAATATGGGTACGCCCAAATTTTTCCCTCTATTCTGTAGTCCAAAACATCAGATCTTGGAACACTTCAGTATGATGCAATGAGGCAGCTGGCATTTGTTTTCCATAAATTCACTACACCAATAAATAGTAATACTGTGGTGATTGGGACTAAGCATAAACTGAAAAATTTGCTTTTCAAATATATCTGGGTGGACTTTTCCTTGAAATAAATTGTGGTTTTATATATATAATAAATTAATTAAAAATATATATATTTATATTTTTATGTATTTATGTATATATAAATTTTTTAGAGAAATAAATGCAGTAAAAAATCTAGAAATGTATCTTGATAACCTGCCTTTACAGTTTTCAGGTATTTAGAGTTGTTGTTCATGGGTGCTTTTCCTTAGGACATCCATGGTTTTAAGATACAAGTCTCCTGTTTTGTTATTTTAGACTTTTTGTAGGCTTCTATCACAAAATGAAGCTACAAAGGAAATGCAGAATAAATTAAACACGCCCAGTATGACATATGGAGAATTTCCATTAAAGGAGTTCAATAAATAGATAAAAAAGGAAAACTGGTAAAATAAATTGTAGAGTCTAAGTGGATTTGCTGTATTACTATCAGGATTAGGTACTACACAAGTTTAGCTCCACTACAAAGATTAGTATTGTTGCTAAGAGCAATCCAGCAACTTCCAGCAAAACTGTGTTGTTTTAGCACTGATTTTTTTAAATATATTTTTATATATTCTATAACATAGTTCAAATATTATTTTTTCTAGTTCCTTAATAAAGAAATGGTTCAAGAGTTAACAATGAAAATCCCTCAAAATTTGTCACTTGAATTCTAAAAGCTGTGAAACCAAGTGACAATTGTACAAGCATGTATTAAGAAAACCTCAATGTTTTTGACACGTTTGAGGGGGTTTGTTGTTAACTTTGCTTTTTGATCACTTCAGACAACACATTTGTACTGATTTTAAACCAGTTAAGTAATATGCAACCCGCCATACATGCTATATAAGCCATCAGCTTGTATTTCCTCAGGGCTGTTTGAAAAGTAAACCTGGGTGCTCAGCTATGCAAACCTTTATCTTACCCAGTTATTATTTTTCATTAGGGATCACCTTGGCTCATTTAGAAATGTTAAAGAACCTTTCCCTAAGATGGCTCTAACACCAGCTTTCATTTACACCTAATGAAGATAAACTCCAAAGTCTTTGTTGATCTGAGCACGAGAAGGGTGGAATCTGTTGACTCAGATATTTACAGGCACTGATGAATTATAATTTCAGCCAAAGTGCATGCACTGATGTGCATTTCATCCCCTGATGAAATTTAAAGGTGGCTCCTAGATCACATGGATGTCTCATACCTGCAGCCAATAACATTTTAAGAGTATAGCTTTGGAAGTTATAGTTTATATATCCTCTTAACTAAGTTCTGCTCGGATGTCCTCCTGGGTCAAGCAGCATTCAAGCACAAGAGCGATTGATCTGGTAGTTATCCAGCAAGGTTATGATCCATACCTAGTACTTGAGAGGACATTATTCTCAGAGGTGCTCCTTAAACATCATTGCAGTTCATTAGTGCCTGATGGCTTGCGATGATTTGACTTCCTTGTGCCATTAGGGACCTCACTGGAGATGAGTCCCATTCTTTGACTTCGGTCTGACTTTGGATGTAAAACGTCATCTCTTCAGTTACAGGGAGTAAAATAAAATACCTGGAGGCTGCAGAAGGAGCTACTGTGTTTCTGGTTCCCGTGGATTGTATATAGTAACAGAATGTCTGAATACCTGAGTACCTGAATGTCTCTAAAGTCCACCTCCCCAAATATCTGCTACTGGGCCAAATTCTACCAGGGAGCAGGCAACATCTCTCCTTTTGACAGGATTAAAAGAAGGAGATAAAATCTCTTCCACTGTATAACTACTGATGTGGGCCAGATTCAATTTCTCTTTTGCCATCTAAAAGTTTAACTGAACAGATATGCATTTTTTATAAATTAATTTCCTTGAAACACAGAAGAAATATTGGTACTGTAGCAGCAATAACACGCCTGAAAGAATATATCTTTTCATAGAAATAAAAAAGGAAAGAAAATCTGAACCTATGTAAGAGCTACCATAGAAAAGAGACCAAACAGTCTGACCTCTGTTATCAGCTGAGGGTGAGACATAGTCTACTGATTCACATGTTGATGAACTGAGAAGGACACTTCAGAGACATTTCCCTTCAAAAATTACTAGCCCTGATCTCTGTTACTGAGTTTAATTTATGGCGCTTCAAAAACACAACAGCAAAAGGGCTACTTCTTTTTTAGTAGATATTCCACAATGGAAGAATTGTGAAATGAGTCTCATGGAGATGAGAGCCCTGGAGGTTGTTAGGTTTGTCACTGTATGAATACACAAACAGTGAGAGAGAGACAATGGAGAGGGAAGGAGCTCTTCTCTGACATCTCATCATTGGAATTTTGTAGGGCAACTAGCCTACTGTAAAATCAATTTGCAAAATTGAATAATTTTATCATGAAAGCCTGGTGTACTTCCAATCAAATGCCCACACTGCACATTTAAAGCAAGAATTATGACTACCCCAAGAGGAAAAAAAAAATCAGTCTTGAACTAAAGGCATTACATAAATATAAATTTACACAAGTCCAATAAAAGCCAGCCTGGCTTTGCTAACAGATAAGTCCTATTATGTTATCTTTGTCCCACTCTTCCCAACAAAAATTCCCCCAGTCAGTTATTTTTTGTTGCAAACTGAAGAAACTACTGCTTTATAGCAGTTTTCAGTTCTCAGGCTCACAGTTGGTACGTCTACCTTACGACATGGTTGACTGTGTGTTGTTATGCAAAATTGCTCTCTCAGTATTCTTGCCATTTATTACAATAGCAAGGAATTTATGAAAAAATTGAAGCCTGCAAACATGCAGCCCTAAAATCTTCCCTCAGTCCTAAGTCTGTTCCTAGATGGGGCCGTGCTTCTGAATGCAGTCTGCTATAAATGCAAGTGGGTGTGATCTGAGATAGCTCCCAGAACTGATGCTTGAGTCAGTCCTTTCAACTCCACCAGCTTAATACTGAGGTGGCTCATGGGCTTAGTTACCATCACACAACTACATAAAAATAGTCTTAAAATACCTGTTTCTGTAACTAATCAAACTGATATAGAAATGGGATTAAATTTGTTTGGGTTGGTGTTTGTGCTGGTTAAAGAGGCCCTAAGAAGGAATATCTTTCACCATTAATTAGACTTTTCCTTCCATACAGTGTGAATTTTCCCATATCCATTTAAGTACAAAAAATTCAGATCATTCCTTTACACAATCTCTTTTGCTAAATTACATCAGTGAATGACAGCCTATTATGTGACTTACAGATTTGTTATGGTACACAAATGCTGTGAGCAGTAACAGAGAGAATACCTACAAAGTTAAGTATCAACATCCACCTTGAATGGAAAATCCCTAGGAAAAATACATACATCAGTCTTTTCCTTAAGATTTGATGAAAAAAATATTGCCTTTTCTCATGATTATCACTATATTTGATCTAGATGCCTTATGCTATCTTTTGTTTTATCAGAGAAATTGCTTTTGCTGTTTCTCTACTGCTCATTGTGACATGTTTTCTGAGCCAGAAAAGTAATTTATATGTGTGTGGATATACATATATATGCACACACATATGTCTTTCTAAAATTAAGTATATTCTTGACTGCGCCAACAGAACTATATTCATTTGAAGTGCGTGCCACACTTGGGGCTTTCTCCCTTTAATTTTTTTTTTAGTAGAAAGAGTAGATCCTTTGTAAAAATAGGTGATTTCCATGTAGGACTTTATCAAGTCTAAAACTCAGATTTTGGCACCATATTTCACGGGAAGTGAAGAGAGAATGGGCAACTGCAGTGCTGCTGTGTCTATATAGCTACACAGGGAATTTGGGGTTCTGAATTCAGTTCCTTTTTCAGGGCCAGTTGACAGGCAAATATAGTCCACAGAACAAAATGAAACAAAACACACAAGACATAACAAAGATACTGAGAAAGGGATGTCAAATTTCATGGCCTTGCACACAGGAGCAGGGCAGTTCTGCTGATGCAAGGCCCATGTGCTGGGAGCCAGGACAGGTGGGGCTCATTAACTCAAGTTACAAAGGTTTTAAGCAGGAAAGACCAAGATTTGAGCAGTGAAACACTTAGGAAGAGCCCACAGGTCAAGAAAATATTTTGATTGAAAGCTTTGCTTTCTGAGAAAAGCAAGGGAAAGGGAAAAGGAAATGGAAAGGGAAGGGGAAGGTGAAGGGGAAAGAAAGTTTATCCAGTCTAAATGTATTTTGAGAACTGTATGAAATTCTTCAAAAGATTAAAGAATCCACATGACTTGGAGGTGCAATCTAATAGGACATGTGAACAATGTCATATTTCTTGTACTAGGGCCTGCTATGGCATATAAATCATCTGTAGAATGTATCAAGATTCATCTTACATTTGATGTGTCTGTATGTGCATATACGTATACATATGTGTACACATGAATAAAATCTGTCTTTCTAGTGGGAGACATTTCAGGTCTTTAGAAAGGATGAGTAAAGTCATAAGGTTAATATACTGACAGAAATACCGTTGCTTAAATGTTTTGTAAGGAGGTAATTTTGTTCAGAAAACGTGAGAACAAACATATTGGCATTAAAAAAAACAGCCTTGATAAGTCAGCTTTTTTAAAAAGTATATATCATTAAAATAGTCCTGGATCACTGTATTTAAGAGCAATAGAAAATCTAGACACAAGTTTTAATTAGAGCAAGTTAAGATCCAAATGGAAACAAACACCACAGTGTAGAAATAACCTTAATGCCAAGGCTACTCAAAATCTGACTGAACCAAAAAAGTATAAATGATCAGAAGAAATGATGAGGGACATTTGATACTTAGCAACAGTAGCCAGTTCCCATTTCTTTAGTCCACATAATGGTTAAAACTGACAACGTGCTGTTGTTTCATAAAGCTTATATTGCTTAGAGATAAAAAAAAACTCAAACAGCCCAAAGCTTTCATGGCCAGCCCGCTGTTTGTCTTTGGACTGATCCACTGGAGAAAACACTGTTCTTTAAATACCAGCTCAGTCTTTGTACCTCAATTATAATAATTGATTATTTTTTAAATTTAAAAAGAAGTTCCTGTCTTTCATTTATAAAGCTTTAGAGTTGTAAAAATCTATCATTCATACTCCAGGTCAATTCCAAGAAACATGATCATTATTACTCAAAACTAACCCCCACAACAGTTCATGCTGCCCAGGGACTCGCAGCCTCACAGTGGCACTTCCATGGCCTTTTACAAAGTCTACTTTTTACCTACCTTTATTTTTGCAAAACCTAATAGAACATGACCCAATTTTTCTACATGTATTTAACCTCAAGGAATGAGTTGCCTGAAATAAAAACACATCTCCTTGACAAAATGTGACTTCACTTGCAAAGCTGCACCAAGAGCCCACTTGGGCTCTGGTGGTGAAGAGGGATTCAAACATCTCTCTATTTCATACATATTTAAGGACTCATTTACACAGGAGTCACATACATATATTTTTTACTGTAATTTTCAAACTCACCTTTCCAATGACTCCTTATCGATCCAAAAGAAAAGTGTCTAACCTGAAAATCCACTTTGCTCCTATGTGGATGAGATGAATGGCAGATTAAAAAGCAATCATTTCCTCAGAGAAAAATATACAGGGAGTGGAGAACTTCTGGATTTTGAAGATCTTTCTTCTACACTCTAGGGGGAAAAAGAGCATTTATAAGAAAGTTTTAAAAATATAATAGATATAAACAAAATGTAGGACTTAAAATGCATTGCTAGAACAGATTGCATTTGCAGTTGTTACATTAAGTTGCATTTTCTCCAATAAATCAGTAAGTATGACCTTACCTCTTTGTTTTGTGTTATGACACAACTTCTCAGTGAAATTTCATGCTGCATTATATTTATTATTGTGGAAAACAAACCCAAATGTCAACAATAATAATAGTAATAATAATAAAAACAACCACAACACATGAATTGTTTCATTGCATAAGAACCATTATATCAAGGGGCCTGATAATTCTGATAATTTTAATTTTACTGATACAAACTCCTTTTACAGATGCTTTTATAAATATATCAGTTATTTCTGAACACTGCACACTCTTTGTCACCCAAATTGCACTAAGTTTTTGCTTCTGCAATTTTAAAGATTGGCTAAAAAGAAGATAATCCGTCTTTACCCTTTTTGTAAATATGTAAATGTGAGTACATGAATACACATACACACATATATAATCAACATTATACTAAAATTAATTTTGTTAATAGTTACATTTTTAAGTTACAATGAAGTTACAATTGTTTTGAAAGCTATTTTTCATTTTTTAAAAGGAGCTCAAATTTTGTCATTGGGAAACAGAAGAAGTCAACATCTTTGCTTTCAAATGCTTATGCCCAAATTTTCCCCAGAAAATCCATTACTGTTTTCTAGCAGTCCCCAGCAACAGCATCTGGTTCCAAAACAATTACGGAAGGATGTGAACTCAACGGCAGATCAGATTCAAGGGCTATTTTCCCTGATGTTTTTGTGCCTATATCTCTAGGTGAATAGGTTGAATTTATTCATTCAGTCAGTTGAATGTCTGTGGTAAAATCTATCCTGTATGTAAAAATTTTGTCTCTGTAAAATTCTGCATATGTAAGTCTGTGTATATGTATGTACAACATTGCAAATGTGCTTTTTCTGCACACTGAGCTATTTTCCATAAGGCCTTTCTGGAAGGAGCAGCCAGTTTATATTCAGTTTGGATTCAACTTGTTGCAGAAAGATGCATATTGGGACATCTTACAGAAAAATTTACCTTATTTCTGCTTAGCAAAACCAAAAAAAGTTAAGGCTACGAAGGTGTACACTGCTCATGGGATTTAAAAGTTTATGAAAGGATGGAAGAAACTTCCTTTTGAATTCTGGACACAGAGCAAGAGCTAGGAAAAAATGTTTCAGTGGTAGGAATGTGTGCAATATCCAAAGCCTCAGGGGGTGTGCTTATTCTATATAGAAGCATCCATAGTTTCTTGCTAGGTACAACTGTCTCTTTCCTACAATTGGGTAAGAAAGAGACAGTGTCCTAGATTTGCATATCAAACTGAACACACAGTTTAGTGTGCTAAAGTACCACCTCTGAAATATTAAATAAAATGATTAAAATTCATACATAAAGTCTAATTTTCAAGGGAGGTTTTCTCTTAGTCTGGAAAACTGGTGTGAGATTTATCAATGCAAGTGGCCATTTTGTTAAGGAAACAGTTTAGGACACCTAAGTATCAACAAAAATCACCCAATCTTCCCTAGAAATTTCAAAAGTAAAAGCAAGTTTGTGTCTAACTTCAAAGTCTTCACAGCCTTTTATATCAGCTTTGGGGTAAAATTTGGATAAGGTCTTCAATTGCTAAGCTCAAAGCAGTGAAAGCTGTCCATGCCACCAAAGTGATGGGCTCAGCTCTATCCAGGAGCTGGGATTTCAGCTCACCAGCTGCTGTGTCCTTTTTAACCATGAATCAAAACCTTCACCCCTTCTCCGTCACCCTCTGACTGGCAGAGCAGTTCTCTGTTCACAATCAGAGGAGCAAAAGGACAAGTGGGAAAGGGAAGGAAGAGGAGAGAGTGCGCAGGAGAGCCTTTCCAAGTACGCACATCTCTCCTGCAGCCTGTTTGACGGATCTCAGTGGAGAGTGCACTGTAGGAAGAAAAACATGTCACTGCTCTGAAACTGTCTTTTCTAATTCAGTGCATCCATGTATTGTTATAAATCAGTTTCCCTGCCTCTGAAAGATACAGAGACAAGAGAACAACTTTGACTGTTGGCTATCAACTCAGATAAGGAAAACTTTCTTTCAGCATTAAGCCGCCAGCAGATGAAAAAAAAAGACTGAACATATAAATTAATGGTGAGTGTTTTGCTTAGGAAAGGGTTCCTTCTACTCAAGCTTATGCTCATAGGAGTCAGACACTTACATTTATCCCTGTTCTGGGGTTTTAGAGGGACTTTTACAAGCATCTGGAATTCTTCATTACAAATTGCAGACACGTAATGCTTCCATATCCTTAAATCCTAATCACAGTGTTGCTGATTGGCAGAGCTGTTGTTCAGTCAAGGATCCAAGCTTCGTGCTTGAGGTTCATTTATCACCATTTTATTAGGGGATATCACAGAAGCATATTGATAACACTATATACCTTACACTCGGGAGTCATATTTCACAACCAAGTTCCTTGAAATCTATGTATACATACACATTTCTGCAGGGACACTGGCAATTTTACTATAAACTTACGATCAATTGAAGTCTTGAATAAGAAAGATAATAATATTCTAATGCCCTTATTGGAATGATGTACTTATCCCAAGGTCAAACATAAAAGCCAAGGATATTTCGAATGAATAGAGTGAGGTTTATTGACTCTGAGAAATTCTTCCTTCTTGTATATACCTCGCCACTGGGAGTGAGTAGTGTGCCATTAACTTATGGTCTCTCTGGATAAAGAGTCAAGTTTTGTCCATGAGCATCTCAGGAAAACAATAGACCCCATCTTCATATTAACATCTCTGCTTTGTTTGGCAGCAAAGATGTGTTTTGCCACCTAAGTGTCAGGGCAGACATCTTATTTATGTAACTTTGGTTCATCAGTTTGCTTCATAAAGAATGAAGCCTTTCTCTAAAGGATAATCTTGTGACCTCTAACGGGCTAGTGATTTACAGAGCAACAGAGACAACACACTGCATTTAAAAAGCTTTAAGACATCATTTAAAGCCTTTATAGTGAAACTTTGCTTCTAACAATACACTTACTGCTCCAAGTTCAGACACTTTTCTGAATGAAGAAACGCCTTTTACAATGAAAAATTTACTCATGTTATAAGTATATTTTACTCCAACCTGTGAAAAACAGCTCAAGAAATATAGCTACAATTTCATGGTACCTGGTAGTAAAACAAAGAGCAGCAAGGGCAGAGCAGGAGGAGAGAGAGTCTGCATGAGAAATCCGTGGATGTCTGATGGAAGGTAAAATGACATCTTTGATGTAAAAGCACACTAACAATGTAAACTAGAAGGATGATGTACATAACCATTCTAGTGTAATGGACATGATTTTCACTTGGACAGATAAGATGTTATTTAGATTCTGTCATGAGATATAAGTCTTCATTTTCCTTATACATTCAAGTAACTAGATTTTCCACTCAGCAAAGCAGCACAGTTAAGTAAGTCAAGGGATGGCATCAGATGCTCAAAGTTTAAACACCTTCTCTCTTGTGGGGCTGTATTTTACTTACTCTGCTTAGCTGGATGTAGTAAATTGATTTCTAAGTATCTCAAATGCACAACTCCCTTTTCCCATTATTGTTTCTGGATAAAAAATAGCTTGCACTCTTTTTCATTTGCCTTTTTTGTTGGAATGGGAGGGAGGAAGCAGGACCTTGTACAGACCAACTTCTTCGTGTTAACAGCCAGTGCCAGCACAAAGTGATGTATGTGTGTCTGTCTGTGTCTGTGTATCTGTGTGCCTGTGTAAGGGATGTTCCTTAACACTGGAAAAGAATAAAGAGTGGGTATTTTTTTTCATGCAGATTTCAACCTATCCTTTCTATATGGTTAAGACCTACATTCAAAGATCTTTAAAGTCAGGATCTTTTCCGGCTTCAGATCAGCTTAACAGAAAGATTATCAGCATATATCATTACAAAATCACCACAGAGTAAGGATCTCTTTCACTTTTCTGTTTTTCTTTCCAAGGCAAAATGTTTTTTAGGTTCTGTCAGGAAATGCAAGGTTTCACTTTTTTATATATTAAAGTAGTTAGATTTTCTACCCATTACATCACTTTATGAATAACAATCCTGGACATTTCCAGGACGTGTTTTCTCCTCCAGCTGTCAAAATATTGAATGTTCACAATTAGGCATTGCAATTGAAAGTGCTACATTTTGTTTCTGCAGCTTTGGGAAGAAATGATACCTTGGTCCCACTGGGTCATCTAATAGCAAGTTTCTGCAAACTTCTGGGATAAACTGTGCCTATATGCAGGGTACTCAAAGCCCTAAGTGCTGGGATTTTCAAAAACAGACTGAGGAGCACTGGCTATTATTTTACCTTCCTTAGTTGGACATGTGGATTGAATTATCACTTTCAAACCTCAACTGTGTCTTTTGTGAATGGAATATGAAAAGATGAAGAGAGAGAAAAATTCCTTGCCAGCTGGAAAGAAATGGTGGGTGCCATCCTGGGGATTAGCAGTGGCTGAGCTCAAAACAACAGAAGATGTGGACAAGAATAGAGCCTTTCCTGAGCTGTGGGGCTTCTCCAAATATGCTCCGTGACAAAAAAGAGTCCTGGGGTGAGGGGAGCAGGAGAAATACACAGCATATCCTGGACTGGGGCTGTCTGGATGCTTCAAATGACAAGCAGAAAGGGGTCCCAGGGTCCACATTGAAGACCAAGGAACAGAGTGGAACAGAAGCTGGGAAAAATGCTGCAGGAGATCAATTAGTAGCCAGCAGTACAGGAAAGAGAGAAACTCCTGGAAGCAGCAGAACAGAGACAGTCACCTGGCAGAACTGGGGAAGAAAGGACCTGATGAGAAGCTGCAGCTTCTTCCTTTGCTTTTCTGATGATTTGAGCTTGAAGCAACAGCACATTGCTTGCGCAGATGCTGAAACAATATAAAAGCATTCTGCAGTCAGCAGACTGCAAACCAGCCTAACAACATGGCATAATTTCTGTGTTCCTGCAGAAGCCGTCCGGGATGCTTTCAGCTAATCATAGTTTTTAGCAAAATATGCTGCTTCACCTAAATTAAGATATTTACTAGAACCTGTTACTCTCAACAAAACTTTAAATGAGAACTTGTCTAAAGACTAAGATCTTCCAGTATATTTTGACCACAGAAGTGTCTGCTTCTGTTCTACTCCTTTTCTCAAAACAGTTGAAAGATTTTGCTTTTATTTCACTTGCTTACCAAAGGAAGTTAAATTGCAGCTCTTAAAAAGCTTTCAAAAATGGGAATTTATGAAGAAAACCAAACAAAATCCAGTTCCCATGTCTGAAAGAGTAGCTTTCAAAACCCTGAAAAGTCTGATTTTCAGTTTCAGTCTGATCTCTCCATTGCAATGCCAGGAAAGGAGCATCTATGTAAATCAGCACTGTACAGACCTCAGTCAGTGTATGGGTAAAGGCATCATGGAAAGGAGCAGTGAAAATATCTGAAAGGCCTAACAAACAGCAGTGGATAAAACTGAAGAAGACTTTAAAAGTAAGATGGATAGTATTTGTTACAAACTTCTGTAATCAATTTTCACATTGATGTACGGGCCCATAATATCCATAATATCCATAATATTCCTTTGGCTAAACCAGAGAATTAGTAGAAATTTCACAAACATCTTAGCAAACTCTGGAATTCCATCTTGCAAAGGCAAGAGTTTGGAAAGATGTTTCATGTCCAATAATCTGGATAATTGCTGCAGGAACCTTTGAAGGTACAGTCCCATGGATGGTTAGTCACCTAAACACAACTGAAATACTAGCCCAGCTAAATATTTAGACACTTAATCCCTTTAAAAAATTACATCTAGTCCTGACAGCTCATTTTTCATTCAGTTATTGAAAAACTCTAAGATTCTGCAAGATTCCATGCAAATTTTTCAGTGTATTACAGCAAAAACCACAAATTAATCAGTTCAGGCCATAGGAATAACATATGAATAAAATCCATAAAATTTATATAAGATGAGGGCAGGCAAACCAGCTGTAGATAATATCGTAGAGAAGTAGAGAATTGGAGATTTTGATTACTTGGATGACAGACACAATCCTGGAATTCACCTTTTTTAACAAAGTGAATTCAAAACAGAAAAGTTCAGGTCTCCTCATCATCTCCTTCTGGAGATACCTTGTATTATTAATAAAAGACTAGATTACATTCCTCTGAAGAAGGAGTGCTGTATCCCAAGCAGATGTGCTATTAGAGCTGACACTTTCCCATATTACAGCAACTTTTCAAGCTTTTATTTTGGGATAATGTAAAAGTAGTATTAATGGATCATTCTGGAGAGAGGATAAAGGGTTAAGTGGCATAAGGAAGAAGTTTTGAGTAGTTAATTTTTTTACACAGCATATTTTCTTCAAAAATATTTTTGTATAGTTTTTTGTATTTTTTTTAATATTTATTTCATAATCACCTGGTCAGGTATTATCTTTTTGAAAAACTGAAGAGTAAACAAGGGATCAAGGAGCGTTTTAAAAATGTATTCATTTAGGGATTTTTTTTATACAGGATATAATATAGAAAAGAAATTATAAACTGAATGTATGGAGATTAGCAAACTGTCAAGTAGGACCTTAATAGGACCATTACAGAACACAAGTAGGATGCTGGTGACAGGAAAACTTGATATTGTTGGAGAGGCAGAATTAATTCTTGTCTTAGTACTTCCAGAGAAAGCTGAAGGTCACATCCTGAAGAATGGAAAGGTGAAGTGTTAAAAGTTTTATGATAATGCTGAAGCAGGCAGACCATTAAAAGTATGTGAAGTTTGCAAGGCTTTAGAAATTCAAGCAAATTGAGGAGAAAATAACACAAGAATTTTTTTCTGCTTGCTTGAGAGTCTGAGTGATTACTGCTCAAAGAGGATGAGTAATTTAGAGCTGATATTTATTCATAAAACTCTGAGTACTACAGACCTATACACTCAGCAACATTAACTTCATTAAGAAATGAGATATTTACACATAATTTAGAGCTATGTGAAATTGCTAAAGGCAGTATGGCTTCAGGAAATAAATTTTAGCTTCACTAACATGCATTGTGGCCAGAGGGAAGAAGAACTGCCATAGTATATGGGTAATAGCAAAAGAAAATCCTACGGAGGCTTTGAATTAGTTCTAACCTGTGATAGAGCTTCTCCTCAAATTTGAGGGTCACAAATCATTGTGTGCTAGGCCAGGTTTGGGGTAATCTCTTGCTAAACGAATGAATAATCAATGGCTATTTGTTTTGAAGTCAGCCACACTATCACACCAGCAATTTAGTAAGCACTTCATCCTGACCAAAGACATTTGTTTTGCATATATTACAGAGCCACTAGAGTTATCTGAATTTGTACAAGCAAACTTAAAGTTAGGTGAGTTTTACTAGTGATGAGCTTGCAATAGTCACTGTGATACACTGTCCAGGTTTGAAGTAAATGCTGGATTTCTGCAATGAATTTCAGTACTTGAAGAACTTCTTGCTGTGGTCTATAAGAGCTTCTACTATATCTGGTGCAGTTCCCATTGTTTCAGGACACTTTATGACTCAAAATCCAGATAACCTGGAAGAAACAAACACACATGCACACACACACAGATGAAAAAAAGAAGTATTACAGTAGGAACATTTGATCTTCAAAAGTACCATTGTTGAGGAAGAAATGAAGGTAGGCTAGCTCAGGGTATCCAGAAACTGTGTTTGGAACAACAAATCAGGTTCATTATCGAAGATCATTTTTAATTGTTTTGTTTCTCAAGAACAGTGAGAAACTCAGTAGGGAATAAGATAAACACAGGCACATAAAATATATTGTTGCTTTGAACTAGGACAGTTGCACACAGAAAATCGCTGCACCTCAGCTCAAACCATCAGACGGCAGAATAACTTTTATCCCTTTTGCTATTCAGCATTTGATTCTAAACGTTCTATTTTTCCATCTTAACTCATCTAACACCTGTATTACCAGGCCCATGCTGGAGGTCCATGTCTCCACCATCACCTCTCTTCCTCAACTTGCAGACAAATGTAACATTGCATAGAGTAGTTGTTAGAATAACAGCACTAACATGCTGAATTTAGAAGGAACTGCCAAATTGTAATCAGACAACTAATTTTTCTATGTGATAAAACTTGTAATTACAGTGTGTGTTTCCAGACAGTCTGATTATACTATGGACAAAATAAGTGAAAATATTGTGCTGGGCAAAGTTTGTCAACATTGTAACACTGACAGAGAAGAGACAGTGAAATAAATTTATTAGATTCAAAAAAAATTTATAGAACAGTCTTCACAAGGAAAGCTCTTCTCACTGAGCTCTGAAAAAGAATGAATTAGTATATTACCCTTTCCAGCCAAACCTGAGAAGCAGCCATCTAAAGCAATTTCAGCTGGTCTGGCTTACTTTTGGCAGGCTGTGAGATCAGAGGAGATCAAGGGGTTGTGTCACTGGTTCAGAGCCTGAGTCTGGACAGATTTACTGTTTGCCATAGGTGCTGCTATTACAAAGATGCAGACTTGGCATATGTTGGAGGTTAGGCTTTTTCGGGTTTTTTTCCTTCACTTAGGGAATTTCCTCCCACTTTCTCGCTGAGCAATAATAACGACCAGTATTTAAAAGGGACAAAAGAAGGAACCACACAGGAGGGGGAGGAGTGCAGCTGGCAGATGAGAGAGGGGAGAAGGAGCATCTTGGCAGTTCCACAGTGATGGTTTATTGAGGGGTCTGTGAAGGGTCCTAGTGACAGCTCTTCTTCTGCCGAATGGGCTAAAGCAGCCCCTTTTAATAGGGTATAGGGGGATCCAAACTTGTCTAATCGTAAGGGTCAGGGGAAAAGTAGCCTATGGGGTTACAGAGATAAGCTATGGGTCGAGGCAGAAGACAGGAGCTTATTTTGCTGTCTCATCGTGACTCCGCAGTTCTTACTGTTAAGTCTCAGCACGCCACGGAGCCTTAGCAAGCTCCATGGAGTCTCCTACACTCCTCCCTGCCATTCCAGGGTGCTGCTCCGAGGTTCCTGCTGCAGTCCATGACAGACCCGGAGGGGCACTGAGAGCGGCTCCTTCCCGCGGCTTTGCAAAGGACCTGCAGGCGTGGGGGAATCATCGCACCCGCCCTGCCCGGCCGGGAGCCAGCAGCGCCCCTGCTGGCCGTGCCCGGAACTGCACCTGAGGGGAAAGGGCCCGCGGGCCCAGAGCGGCTGCGGGGCCTTTGTGCTGCGGCTGCTGACGGGGCTGCGGGTTTGCCTTGTGATACACACTGGTAAAGAACTGTCATTCCTTTCCCCTTATCTTTGCCTGAAAGCCCCTTAACTTCAAAGTTAAAATAATCTGGAGAGAAAGGGGCTCATATTCCAAGGGAGGTCCCCACGATCCTTGGCAGACACGCCTGTCTTTCAAACCGAGATAGCACACTGCAGTGAAAGATCCAACAGGACTTTAAAAATGGAGAGGTTGCTGGATTCCCAACCTGGGTATTACCCTAGAACAGGTAGCACTGTGCATGATTCTTATCTGGAAGAAGCAGGCAATCTTTGTTGCATAAGGCACACTAGCGTCAGACAACAGCCTTCCCTGCTCAAATAAAAATAGTAGTTCCTTTTTCCCATGTAGATTTAAGATTTCTTTTAACAATACACTCTATATTTCAGCCATAGAACAGTTAACCTGGCATGAAAAGACAAGGTGTATCTCGTGTACAGCCAATATCTTTTCAGCTCAGCAGTGGCCCAGTAATTCCCCTCATACTCCTGTCACAACTTCAGCTCACCGAGAGAAACCAAGACCTGCGCTGTTGCCTTTTCTCAGAGTGCTGTGAGTGCAGCCTGCCCACTACTAATTCTTTCTGTCACATTACTAGCAACAATAGCTTATGTTTTATTTAGTCACCTGGATTTTCTTATTAGGATTTTTATAAGATATACTAAAAGCAAATTCAACACATTGCTGGTTTGAGTTGGCTTTGTTTTTCCCTTCAGGAACTAGGTCTTGAGCACTAGCTTAACAGAGTTGAATTGTTTGTTTTCTCAGAACACCTTGTCTCTTGAGAGCCAGAGATCTTGCTCGTTAAAAGCTTTTCCATGTCTTAAGTAGATGATGGGCTTTATAGGAACTGGAATTAATGGACTACCCTCCAGACAGAGAGTTTATAGATATCCCTGAAACAGCCTAATTTACAAGATGCATTGTATTTGCACAGATATTAGATTGGTTCTGCTTCTCCTAGAGATAGGTGTCATGTTTTTGCCTATAGAATATGGAAATCCCTTTCAGGTCTGGAGCTGAAAATAATACCTGGGTGATGTATTCAAGAGAGTGACTGTACTTGTGTCTCAGCTGGTAATCATGTTTGTAAGGCTGTCATTAGTGCTCCTGGTTTCAGCTTTGTTAACATAAATGTATTCTTCAAAAGAGAAGCACGGCACAACATTTTCAAGGCTTGCAAAGTGAACAATCACCTGATGCCTCAGTGCTAAGAGATGGAAAGCAAGCATGGTAAAGAGAGGGAGCTATTTCTCATTAACAGTAGTAAGATGTCTGCAAGATTAAGGTGTCAGGGTATAGAAAGATGAAGAAGAAAATAATTAGCAAATAAATTCTGCTAATTAATTTTTAGGCACAAATTAATACAAAATGTGGATAAAGGGTTCTAGCTCCTTCTAAGGGTAGGAATAGGACAGTAGACATTACGTTGTGCTACAATCAACCCATCCACTCAATCCTGACCTTCAACTTTATAGGTGAGATTAGTGGGAGCAAAATGTTACCACATAGCCAATGCTGGGAACTTTCAGAGCCATTATTTCTGAAAAGAAATTGATATTCAAAGGCCCCTTCAACATAGTGAATGTTAAATCCTATATAGGGTTTTTCAGGCCCATGTGAGTGCTGTCTGACTGGGCTCTAAAAGAACCAGGGTTCAGCCTGGCTGTGAGCTGCCTGGGAGCTCTGTGGCCATGGTTAGTGCAGGGCTGATCCTGTGTTCAAACTGGAGAGGAATGGAGCTTTACATGGCATCTTACAAATGCAGCTACACAACATGGGCAGAAATACAGCTCTGAAAGAAGGAAAATATCTGTGAGACATTCATATATACAGGGATATTGTTAGCCTGAAAAATACTTCACACCTGACTCTTGTAAACCATATCAGGTATTGCCAGCTGATTGTACCTGGAACTGGGCAGCTCATACCACCAGTGTGCTGTGATCTTGTCTGGAAAGCACTTCAGTTCAGTGTTTGCAGTTGGACCTGTTAAGAAGAGAAAGAAAACACCATTTTGTCTAAAGGACAAGTAATTCCAGACAGAAACTGCAATTTAAATAATGCTTTTTAGGAGGAAAGGGGGGAAAAGAGAAAAAGAAGAAGACAAAAAGAAAACAAAGAGTATAGAAGTAGCAGGGTACCACTTCCAAAGCACTCCCAAAAAAATATTATAATCCTTGTATAAGTGAGACTTAGCAAATTACAGACATCATTTTTGACCAGTTTCTCCACATTTGATTCACAAGTGTTGTTTTTAAGTTTAGTGGCCTTCTATACCTAGGCACTTACATTTGTCTGCAAGTTGAGGAAGAGAGGTGATGGTGGAGACATGGACCTCCAGCATGGGCCTGGTAATACAGGTGTTAGATGAGTTAAGATGGAAAAATAGAACATTTAGAATCAAATGTTCTTCCATACCCATGACTAAGCACTATAAGAAACTTTTGTATCTGGAACCTAGGACCACTTCTAACATCTTGCATTGATTTAAATTGTGAACAAATTTAGCTAATCTGACATGAACCCCTATATATAATTACTTTGCATCAGATTTATACAGGTAGAAAAAGATATATCTGTTGCCTCAGCAACAGTTTCAGTCCAAAATTGTAGGCAGAGCACTGTGACCAGCCTTCAGCATTAATAATTTTGTAGTTTTGAGACTGAAGCTTGTAGAATCCATGCACTTCAGAGGCGACTCTAAATCACACTTTTAATACTGGTGAGACCAATTTAGTTTCTATATGATAGAAAAAGAGATATATCAGTACCTCATACTTTCATTGAATTGATAAAAATGCCTTGTGTCTCATTCTACCACTGCACTTGCAGTCAATGTGTAGATCAGTCATTCAGTGAGCTACTGTTGGTTTATGGCTCATAACAGTGCTGGTGATTGCAAAAAGATAGATCAGTGCCTGAGTCCATAGCCCTTTGTTACACACTTTTATAAAGGTGCTCTTTGTTATGCTTTCATCTTTTTATTTATTTGGTTTGGAAATGTCCTTATTTGTTCCACCATATTATGACAGCTTTGCTCTGTTTCCCATCTGCTGTCTTCAAGAGATTCAATTTTAGATCAATTCATCAGTTGAAACATGTGGCTTTTCTGCCACAGTTTCTTTAAAATCCATTTTGCCAGTCCCAGGTAAACTGAAATGGGTCAATTTTCATCAGCCTTGGCATTAAACCTCTCTGCTCTCCTGTGAACCCTATCCAATATCTTAAGAGGAGTCAGAGTGGGAAACAAATTATATGACCCTAAATTGTACTTTTCTCATTCGGATGCCAGTACATCAAAACTGGATCTCTCTGGGCCAGAGCACTTCGTCATGTTACCTGGAGTAACACTAGTTTGTGAATTATGCCTGCTCAGTTTAGTGGCTCACTTTGGTCACATTAATCTCTTTGAGTCACTGGACCCTACCATCTCATTTTTCATCTTGCAGAAAGAAGCTGGCAGACTTTTTGTCTAGTGCCTGGCACACCAACCCTACAGCAGTCAGAGGAACTCAGAGATCTCACAAGCAGCATCAGGACCAGCCACCAAGGGTACCCAGTCCTCAGCCTCCACCATCTCATCCATTATTTAACAACCATGTAAATGGCATGTTAATCCCAGATGATGTAAGAGATCCCATTTCATATACCTTAGCAGATTAACAGCTCACCATCTATCCCAAAATGCATAAACATGGGAGAACATTATGAATTAGTAGGAAAAAAACCCCTATAATTACTAGAGGTTCTAGATTTATGCACACCATTGTTATCAGCCTTAAGGTGCTTGTTCTTGTACTTAGAAAACAACCAGCTAAATATAACGCGTTCAGTCTGGGTACATAATCTTGATAAGCCCATGATGCAGACATAATTTTGAAATTCCATTATTATGGATCTGTCTGTGTTCATTTGCCCTAGATCTTCAAATGATCCATAAATTAGGAAATATGATTCACAATTTCAGTAAATACCTTAGAAAAATCCACACAGAGACTTCAGAATTCATTTGGAAGTGGAACATGTCATCCTGCCAAAGAATTGATTTCAACTGTTGTCAGTAACAACAGATATTTCAATGTGCTCCTTTTTAAACTACTAAGTGTAAATATATGCTTTTTTTTTTCTTTCCAAAATGACAAGTTGTGTTTAAAATAGAGACTTTTTCTGTTAAACATGTGCAATTAAGAGAAGAAAAAAGCTTTTCTGCTATGGAAAATTGTAAAAGGTATGGATGGGAAATGAATGTATCTACTACTGCTACAGATGTCTATAGTCACAAGCACCTAGATACTGTTGTATGGTGTCAGCTCTGAAGATATTTTGGAATAGAACAGTTCAGGTGAAATTACCATCTCAGTCATCTAGAAACTAACCTGCACACAATGCAAGAAATGTTAGGCTGCTTAGAGTATCTATTTATCTAGAGGCCTCTAAAATGGCATTTTATCAAATTTAAAAAAAAAAATCCTTTTAATCTTTCTTTTGGAAAAGAACTGGGGTCATTGGGTTTTATTTCTGCTGTAAAGGAACAAGGGAATGGAGTTCCCCATGAGTTTGGGGGCAAAATGAGGTCTAGCTGTAACTAAAAGCAGAAAAAAGCCTATCACTTTCCCTCCACTCCTATTTTGTCAGTCCTTTCCATTATTTGTCTTTTACAGTTTCCTCTGATTTCTTAGCTTCCCTGATAAAAGCAAATGGTTTTTTTTTAAACTCAGAAAATAAACAAATAGATAAACAAGATTCCCATGAGAAAGCAGCCCAAGTTCATTAATATATTCCTATCACTATGTATACCTTTTAGCTTTTGAAAATTGCATAAGCTGATAAACCTAAGATTTTGAGAGAGAAACTTAGTATGGACTGAAAAGTGTAGTAAGGCAGCAGTCTCCCAGAGACTTGTCACAATTTTGAGAAATGTATCAGGACTTGATTTTGCCTTATAAGGAAGTATTAAGTTGCTTTAAAAATAGAAATATATTTATAAGTTGTAGAAGGATGACACTCCAGGACACTGCATGATGAATCAGATGTACTCATAGTGCTGGTAGGGGTGCTTCACAAGTAAAACAGTTACATCTTTGGAAGAGGGACTAAGGGGGAGGGAAAGCTGTCCAAAGGACAGCAGCTGCAAATAGAATAGTTTTTAAAAACTTATCTGTGATCTAGATTCAGACCAAATCAAGGGATTTGTGAATAATGCAATATAAACCACTACTCGCTGGTTTTGTATCTGTTACAGAGGCTGATACATAGCTGAAAATAGAATAGAATAAATTGTGCAAGGACTAAACTGGGATTTCTAGTAAGCAGGTTTTAAAACACAGTATGATTTGTTCTAGTAGGATCTTCTCCAGTCAACAGTGAAATGGAGAAGTAGGAGAATGTAATAGATAGTGAAACACAAGCCCTGGTGTTTCCAAGGAAAATCTTATTTGTCTGAGCATGGCAGAGAGCTGTTAAACGTTATGAGCCAACTAAAATGATCAGTAAAATTTGGGTTTCCTCATATACTGGGCATGGATGTTCCATTGGGTATGCTAACAACTGTGTAAAACTCAGTCTATTTCTCCATAAAGATAGGCCTGAAGCAGATATTAAAAAGAAACTGAATTATGGATTAGGATCTACTTCAGGGGACAGAACTGAGAAGAACTCAGATGTGAATAGAAACCAATATTTCATTGCCTAAAGATCAACCGTGTTTAAAACGGTGAGAAATTTAGAGCAAGATATAACTTTGAAAGAACTGCCCTGAGGAAGGTATGCACAACATCAGGACTGTAAACCTCCAATTGCCCCAAAAGAGCTTTTTCCAGGAGCTTAGTTGCAGAAGTTTATTTCCTCAAGGCAAATTGTCAGTCAGCAAGTATTCTGTTCAAATACTTCTGAGTTTCTTGGTGATAGATACACCGTAAGTTTAGAGACAGAAATGGCAAAGGTCGGTTCACAAGTGGAAGAATATTTTAGAATATCTCAAGATCTCCTGCTTTGCTTAGCACAGTCAGGGAAATAAATACCTCTCTACATAAAGGAAACAACCACTGTGTTAGTGCCCTGCTATTTCAAAATCACAATGTTGACAGCATTCCCATGCCAACAGAAATGTGAATGAAATAGTGAGGAATACCTGCATTTATAAAAAGACTCTATTTGTCACTGTTTGGCTCTGTCACTGATATGCTGGTGGAGAAAATATTGCTGTTGAGATTTGCTGACTGTGCCCAAAAGCTCTGTAGCTAGTGAGAGAATGAAAGTGGGAAAATTTTAGGAAACTGCATTAAAAGCTGATCTTTGGGAAATCACATCAGAGGTCAAGTTCACTTGAAACAGCGAAGTGCTGCTCTTCTTAAAGACCATTTCCTGAAGGGAAGATTTCATCCCAGAGTTCATGCAGCATGCAGTACACATATCTGCTATATTGTAAAACATTTTTCTATTTATACAGATGCCTGATGTTCCAGACAGAGCAAGCATCAATGTTCAAAGCAAACCTGACATGGACAAATCTAGGATTTCTTGTTTACCCAGCATGCAGGGTGGTAAATTGCAGATATATGAAGACATAAGTCACACTGCAGGTGTCTGCACTCTTACACTCCTAACCTCAAGCATGGGCTCTGCCTGTGCCAAGTGGATTCTCCAGACTTGTCACTGAAGTGCAAAAGTTAAGTGGCCTTCTGGATGGAAGGCTTTGATCAGAAATTAGGCCAACTTGAACGTGGCTAATAGAGAAGAAAAATAAATTATTGTGCTGAGGCTCCACATCCAGGACAGCATGTAACTCTTCAGCTTCCAAAACAGCAGCAACTCTCTAGCCCACAGTAACCTCCAGGAGAATGCTCCAGCTCCAGGACATATTGACAGTGAAATGAAAGTGATACTTGATCTCCAATTTAACAATTTAAAAATCAGCAGAGAACACATCATTCACAAAATTGAAGCAGGAGGCCACCGTATCATTCATTTGGGTAGGCTGATATGGGCTGGAGTGGCTGGGAAGTAGATTCCTCATTAAGTGGAATTAATAAGTCAATTACCAGCTTCATTGTTGGTCCTCAAATGTTCTACCTAAAATTCATCCATGTTAGAGATTCAAGTCGTGTTTTCTTTCTCTTTTTTCCCAGAAGACTCCTGGGGATCCTGTTGAATCAAGACAAGGAGCTTGAAATTATATTAGCATGGAATTCATACCTCACAAAGGATTGCATGTGGGCAGACCAATTGTGTATAAAATCTTATTTTCTTTGTTTTCAAAGAAATCCTCTATATTACAGAAAGTTTATAAAGCACTATCTCTTTTTTTTCCCCTAGAAAAAATCATAGTTCATTTTTTTATATTCACTGATAAGTCTTTGCAAGAAGGAAATTAATGGTTCAGGGAGACACATAAGTACATTTTAAGGATTGCTAGGAAGATAGAGCAGAAATATGTGTGAGCAAGGTACTATGACAGTCCTTCTGGAGCAATAAAGTATATAATGAACATGGTTTAACCCTGATAAATGGCAGCCATCTGCACCCTCCATCCTGCAGCCTAAGAGGTGCAGGCTTCCTGGGGATTTTTTTCTGTTTATCACACTCTTACTACACTTTCAAAGCAGAAGCACAGCTTGCATTGTAAAACTCAGTACTGTCAAACACCTGTCAGTTAAAAGAGGATTTTCTAAATAGTGTCTCAAGCGTAGCAAAGTATTGACAGGATTAGATTATTTTAGTGGGATCTCAGAAAATGGAACTCTGGTTTATTGAGAAAAACCTCCTGGTAAAGGATTCAAAAGGCAGAATAAATAGAATAAATAGTAAAATCATAACTTTCAACTGGAAGTCTCTCTGCTGTCTTTGAGAGAGACCAACATAGAGGTTTTCAAAGTCTGCAATGAATAGCATCTGCATTTGACTTACAGCCCCTTATGCAAAGTGTTTATGTTAGGAATCATTACCACCCAAACCAGCGTCACCTGATATTTCAAAAGTAAAAACCCTTCTCACAGCAGGGATTATGGCAATATACGATGGGAGTCCAAGCTCACAGTTACCCACCAGGGCTAGGGTGATTTGTCCACTCCTGCTAGGCAGCCTGACTGTGACACTGAGGGTATGGCTGAGCTCTCTAATTGCCATTGTACCTTCGCTGGGACAAGGCTGCTTAAGAAGCTTGTGTTAATAGCACTGCACTGCAGTTTGTGCTGAAAGCACAGAGTGAAAATAGTATATTGTAACAGTAATGACTTCCTGACTCAAGTACTAAGTCAAACATGTCAGAATAATAAATTTAGGCTGGAGAAAGACCCATAATGCTAATCATTACAGCAAGGATAGATCTGGAAGTGTTGAAGATTAATGTGGTTACTGCTGGTTCTGGAGATAATGATTTTGAGAACTGCCTATTTCCTCTGGTAATCTCCATTATTATGGCTGATTAATATTTGTTCTATCATTCTGAACCATATAAATCAAGTCAATTGACAATGTCAATCTGCCTTTTTACATCTTCAGAGCAACTGCTAACTTTGATACAACGACTATGGTTTCTGCTTGTTTAGCAGATGCTGTGGCAGAGAGTCCTAGAAGATTCCAAGCATATTTGTTAGTTTGATATAAAATGCGTGAAGGAAGCACGTAGAGTTAATGCTTTGTTTCCTCCTCTCAAAATTGCAGCTGGGCCAGTAACACTTAATACGAAGTTAATTTAGTCAAGATACTTGAGAGCCACTTGGCTCTGTTTCTAAATTCCTCCCTTTGTCCTTTGCAGAGCTTTGAAGTGTTACTCTGTGAGGTGGATGTTGTAATGAGTCTGTTTCTAAGAGGATCAAAGTAGCAGAGCTGCCCAAAGCAGCGTCAAAGATACACAACAGAGAGCCCTTTAATGAGCAAGGGGGACTTAACTCTTTTCCCCAAAAATAAAATCCTAAACCAGGATTTAGATTAAATATTTAAAATTGAAAATGATTTTATTTTGTCTGGAGCTTGCAAGCAGAAAGTTAAAACCTCAAAGAGGAAATTTTTCCAGCTGACTCAGCTAAAATTTCATGACTGTCATTTGCTGGATAGTTTCACCATCGCTTAATGGAGTCCAAATACCTGTGGCCTAAGCTAAAAGTGGCAGTGACAAGCAGCATGGGCACGAGCAGGATAGCAGCCCTGTGCTAGAGCAGATTCCTTTCCCATGGATATGAAAATAGAAAGCAAACATAGAGCAGGAAGTTGCAGCAAGCACTGCGGAGTGAGAAGACAGCTTGGAAGGGGAACAGGGGGGAAGGGTGGGAGAAAGAAAAGGAGTGGGAGGGAGGACTGGACATGTAAATTATGTGCCAGGAAATGAATTCCTTATAATGTCTCTTGCCAGAAGCTAAATCCTAGCACATGTAAGTCGTCTATTTTCCCTTTCTTTTGCTCTTTACACAGGTCCTCTGAGGGTCAGAGAGGAAGGAGCAGGGAGAGGAAGAGGGGAGATTCAGAGGAGTAAGTGTTTACTTACTTATTCTGTGACAAAAGGGCTATATGATCTAGCATTAGCATCAGAAGGCATCTGGCACCATAAAGGAGATGAACAGGATAATATCCTGCTTCTCATTAGATGGGATTTTTTTCATCTTACTTTAATTGGCCACAGGGATTCTTCAGTGTTTTGTAGGGTTGAAATACCAGAAGAAATGTGTTTCTGTTCAGAGGCTGAATGTGCTTACTGCACTGTACCAGGTAATGAACTGGGGACTTGTTTGTACAGCTATATGTGAAATATGGCCTATGCTTATGTTTGGTTTTGTTTAAGGAGTGGCCTAAAGCATCTTTCAGGGCTGTAGAAATGTATGCCACTGACCTGTGCTCAACTTGGGGACAATATGACAAGATTCATGTTCAAGGTTGGGTGCTTTTTCCAGCATGTAGCAGAAAACATCTGGCAGAAAGTTTAAATCTTGATAGCAAACCAAAGTACACTTATAAGAGATCAGTGAAATATGATGCAGTGAGCAGAATGAGTAATGAAGCTGGACACAAAGTAATTCTTTAATGCACTAACATTTATTGGGCATTAAGCATGAAAGGTAGTCCTTCCATAATTCTTTCCTTCCCAGCCCACACAGTTCAGGACACCACATGTCTCAGCATGGGCAATGCCATGGACAAAACCAGTATCATTTTCTTTGAGGATATTTTGTGTGTAAAAGCACTGGACACTTTCAGATGTAAGGACGCACATACTGCCTTTGTTTTTTTTAATTAACTGCAACACTACAATGCTTATGAAAGTCAAAGTTTTTGTAACTTAATTTTGTAACTTAAGTTACAAAATGTTTGTAACTTAAGTCAGTAAAGTCATGTAAGAGGCTGCTTTCAACAAAAGCTGCTGAGAGCCCAGGATGTTCCAGTGAAAGCAATCGGCTGGTTCTATATAGTGTCTTAAAAAAAAAAAAAAAAAAAAAAAGAAAATTTATTTTTAAGAATGACTGAATGTTAAACCATTTTCATCATAATTTCTACTGATTTCTTCTGCATGAGTACCAAGGATAATCTATATTACTCAGTTTTGGTAATGCCTTTAACTCAGGAATAAGAATTATTACATTAAAATGTTTTATTTCCCACATAGACTTAAAGAGTCCCTAAGATTCTTTTAAGCATTCTGCTTGTATTCTACTGATCTATTTATTGCTATCAAAAATATAATATTTAATATTAAATTAAATTAAAATTAAAATTAAATTAATTTTAATTGGAGAGCAGAGTTCTACTCAGCCTTTACAGGCATAATTTTTTAACAGAAATTATGCTTGTAAAGGCAGAGTAGAAACAGAAATGCTAGCTTAGGCATTGTCTGCCATACCTATAAACTGGATTCATCTTGCTATTGGAAATTTTGGGTACAAAATGAAAAGAATGTTCCCCTCAAAGGCATAGGATTAGCTAGTGTCAAGTTGTGGGATACTGTTCTCCCAGGAAATTACTGCGTTAATTTAGCTACACAGTATCTGAGCTATTTACTTCAGTCTTGCTGAATTGGTGCTGCTAAAATGAGAAGGACTTGTAGCAATAGGTGATGCATTAAGTGTTCAAAAAAAAATCTTCCATTCAACCTAGAAAAGGACCTGCAACTTTGTTGTGTATGCATTTCCAAATGTTAGTTTTCAGTACTGTTATCCACAGCTTTTAAAGGTTTCTCCGATAAAACAAAGCTGCCTAGTCCTTTCTGAGCAGTTGTTTTCTCTGAGTATCATCAATGAGAAACCTTTCTCCCAAAATCCTCTTATGCCAGGCAAGTCTCAAGAGCATGCATTAAGTGTTCAAAAAAAAATCTTCCATTCAACCTAGAAAAGGACCTGCAACTTTGTTGTGTATGCATTTCCAAATGTTAGTTTTCAGTACTGTTATCCACAGCTTTTAAAGGTTTCTCCGATAAAACAAAGCTGCCTAGTCCTTTCTGAGCAGTTGTTTTCTCTGAGTATCATCAATGAGAAACCTTTCTCCCAAAATCCTCTTATGCCAGGCAAGTCTCAAGAGCAATTCCAGAATTCCAGTTCCAAACTGTAGCAATGACCTCCCTGGAGGCTGCAAGGCTCTCAAGATTAAATTAGTGCTCTGACTTAAGTTCTCTGAAAAAATGCAAAACAATATGCAGCACAGGCTCTAAGAATATCACATTATGTTTAAATATAACATATGCATCTCTTTCTACAGATATCCCATCCTTCTTCCTGTCATTGCTGTTGTTTACAGGACATCATTTTTGTAAAGTGGAGAGATGCCTAATTAAGGTACTTGAATAAATCTGATATAATAATGCCTTCATTGTCAAAACCATACATGAGTAACAGCAACTGAAATCAAATTTGGTTTGACACTTCTGTGCTACTCAGAATCCTGCACTGAGATGCCTGAGTAGAGCAATTCTTGTCTAATGTCCTGTCAAATGATTTTCTAAAACTCTGGATTCAGTGAAAATCAAGATAAATGTCATATCCTTATGGATAAATATTAGTCTGGATCACATGGCCTTAGGATTCTCTGTAGCTGTGGTACCTGAAGCAAGATATCTTTGATGCTTTAGCATCCTTTTTTTAAAAACTGGGCAAAACTGCCCCCATGCAATACAATTACTGTGGGTTTGCAATACAGTTTCACAAGCAAGGCACACTGGGAATATTATGAGGCTGCTGAAACATTTCATGGATTGACATGCTTTACCTACCCTTGAAGCACCAAGATTCTAGCTCCTTCCCTGTCTGTAAGAATAAGGAAGTTTTACCAGGTAGCCCAAATATAATACATACAGACTGATTTTAGGAACAAAGACATCTGTCTGAAGGAATTGCAAGTTGTATTCATCCTTCTAATCTATACTTGAGACTGAGTCCTTATGAAAATCAAACTTCAATAATTTGCGTGACCTTGTTAAGAACATTTTACTTCACTTCTGTGTCGTGATTATATGATAGTGCATAAGCAGTTTACTTAGAATGTGGCAAGGTGTTAAGTACTTCAACTCTCTTCAATTAAGCTTGTGAACACCTCATTTTTGGTTTGTTTTATTTTACATGGCATTCTTGAGACAATTAAACTCATAGCTATATATGTTATATCTTAAAACATATTGTGAATATGTCTATTTGAATATCACAAATTATGCTAATTGGTTCAAATCTTATGTGGAAACCAAGAGCTATTTGGTCAAATTCTTTAATCCCATAAAACATATTAAATGGTGTGTTTTAATAAACAATTTCCTTTGCATTGTAAAACATTGATTTAAACATAATATGAATGTACTCTTTCACATTAGTTATTTATATTCTCAATTTCCTGTCTCTAGAGGTATTAGCAGGTTAAGTTATTAAACTCATGGTCAAAAGATCATCAAATAGATTAAAAAGAGGTGCATGCCTGCCTAGTCCTAAACCAAATTCTGGAAGTCCAGGGACTGAGGGGACTGAGGGGACTGAACTTCTGGAAGTGCAAAGGCTCACGTGTCCTTCTCTATAGCACTCCTGGAAGCCAGGCCACCAGTCTCACCCAGCAGAGCATTACTTCATTTCTTAAGTGAAAATATTAATCAAAACAATGACAATAATAGTGATAAAATAAGAAAAAAAAATGACTCTCTGTTCTTTTGTATAAAATTATCTTTCTTTTTCTACTGTAAAATTAGCTAGAGAAGATGAATACTGAATAAATATGTTTGTGACTAACACTGATTTACCATGCAGAGTTAGAATTTAGCTCAAATGCTGCTTTTCATTTTTCAAAAAGCAGCAGTATTTTTCAAGATGATTAGCGATGGCAGTGTCTTTTCACTTGACAGAAAAAACTGCAATAACAAGTAACACAATAATTCTTTTGTGACCACCACTTGCTCACAAAAACATTATTTTCCTTTCCTTCATTCATTTGCATATGTTTTTATTTGCAGAAGGAAAAGCACAATTATATAGATAATTTAAATTATGAAAGCCATGGCACTCGGATGACTCATTTAGAAATTCTCAGAAATAATCTTGGTGAAGTGGTTTTATTCATCTCATTCTACTTTTCTCAAGGGCTGACATGTGCATAAAAGGAGAACGTGATCCCTTGCACATGTTCTCCACGAGGGCTGTGTGTAGCACCATCATTAACTTAAAACAAGCTCTGCTGACTCTCACTCAAAGGCATTGCTGAATCCAAGCCAATGCAATTCAGACTGGCATTTCTCCACCTCCTCTGACCAGGGAATGGTGTGAAAGGACAATCCTGTTTCTCCACACCGAGTATTCAGTGTTTCAGTGGACTTGTGTAATCTGTCCCAACAGCTCTGTTGCCATCTGCAATAGTCAATAAATGAACTTCAGCAGCACAGTTTGGGAAATAGAAACACCAGCCTTTGGATAAGATATTTATCTGTAACAAAATGTGTATTTTTTCTAATTAAAATCAATTTTTTCAGTTTTAAACATAACCTTATGTCAAATCCAAGTAGTTCATTTTTTAGAAAAGTAGTATTTTGTTTAGAGTAGCTTTCAGGAGCCACTTGAGCTTCCCTTATTGTCTCATGGGATGTGGGCTGGGGTATTCCCCTTTGAGAGAGCTTTCCTTGTCTGGTGTACCTCCCAAATGCTTCAATATCTTCTCTCCAGTTAAACCCCAAAAGTGAACTGCAGAATTTAACATATGAATGGCATCCAACTGGATAAACGGGGTAACAAGACAGCCCAGCTTACTGGAATTGATAAATATTTTATAAGAACAAAAGAAAAATTATATTGGGCCAGATAAAATGTTAATCTCATATACATTTGGGCATTTACAGTGGTCAGTAGAGAGGTAAAACGATACAAGAAAATTAGAAATTAATTGCCTCTTCTGACACGTTGTCCCAGTTCCCCAAAATGCACAATTTCTAGGACTTCCTGAGCTACACTTTGCATCTAAGGTACTGTAATATCAACTTTATTCTTCTTCAAATGAATCTTTTTAAACCCTTGACCTTCAGAATTTACAGCAGCAATGAAAGCTTCAATTTAATCATGCATAGTGAGATGAAAGAATTTACTTGATTCATTTCAGAATTTTTATTTTAAATTGGTGTTGGGTGTCTTCCAGTCACTTACTTGAGCAATACTGAATAATGGCTCCCTAGCTACTGTGCCAAGCATGATTTTTTATACTTGTACCACATCCCTCTCATTGCCTCTTCTGTCCATGTATCCTCCCTTCCTGGGGAAATGGTCTCAAACTTTGATCTTCCCAATCCTCTCATGTGTCTCTTGAACTGTAATTTACATAACTCTCATGAAGCAGTTCAGGAGACACAAAATTACCTTAAATGTATTTAGAACAAAACATTTCAAAATTTCCAAGTAATGTAGTTGATTCCCTTCCTGTGCATTCTACATAATTTAGTTCAGTCCCACAGGAATGATAAAATAGTTACACAGATGTAATAATTCTTCTGGGAATAAAAACTGCAATTCCAATCAGTTTTATCAGAATTTTTTCCTAAATTTTGAGAACTGTCTCCTTATATGTATTTTTCTGATCTGTAATGACATTAGGATCAAAGTCCAATTTGCCACAATATTTAAGAAATCTCAATAAGAAATTCTTTTGATTAAGATACGCACCTATAATTTTTTTCTTTTTTAAGCTGAAATATTTGGTCACCAAATCTGGAAGTCAGAGTGGCTGCAGGCAGGTGTGAAACAGACTTGCTTTTGAAGCTGAATGAAGTAAAAGACAGCAAAAATAGCACATAGTAAATTTGAGTCAGTTAATTACTCGTCTTTAATGGAGGAAGTCACCTTGGCAAAACAAGGTAATGACTTACAAGTCTGAAAAACTCAGCTGATTTTAGTGCATTTGCACTCACTGAACAGAGAGAAGAATTTATCATCTGATGTTTTCCTTTAAACAGTCCTTTTCCAAACACCATAGTGAAGAAAAATATTTTTGGAATATTCTAACATTGTCAGAATAAAGCTTGACAGTTCCGCACACATGGTAGGGCAGAGAGATTTCCCTCTCAGAAAAATGCAAAATCTGAGCTGGGCTGAGGCAGCTGAGCTCCTGTGCTGAGGCACAGGAGGGGCTGTAAGACTTTGTCGGCTTTTCTCAGCCAGCATTACCAAGATAACAAAAATGCGTATGCTTATTTTCAAGCTCTGTGCCTGGAGTACAAGCACAACATGGCTGTCATCCCAACAGCCTGCTCGCCTCCTCTGGAGACAGTTTTCTATTCCAAGGCACTCCCCCCTCCCCTGTCTCTCCACCAGCCATAGTAACTTGCCTCCTTCACAGTGAAAATAAATCAATCTCATCTGCTGCTGTTCGATCGCTTTCTTCTCCCTGCCTCAGCTCCTCGGCCCTGCTCTCCCTTTGAAAGCCCCTTTCCAGTGCACCATATGGCAGCTGGGAGAAGGGCAGAGCACTGATCTATCTCATAACAAAAGAGGCTGTGGTGTCAAAAAGCCTCATGAATGCATGAGACACACTCATGTATAGAGAAACGCCTCTAGCTCTGTCAGGGAGGACTAAAGAGAAGGCTGATAGGCCTGACACCGCTTTTGGGTTGAGAAAGGCACCAGCACTCTCTGCAGCTCATCCCTTCCTCCCTCCCCTTCCTTGGTTTCATGCCAAAATCCTATTAGTTCTATTAACGACGCGGGACACAAAGTCAGCGTGTGTGGCAGAACAAGAAATTAAATCAGGCCACCTTATTTACTCCCTATCACTATTTTTGAGACAAAATCATAGTGCTGAAAGAAAAAATAGCCACAACAAACTAGACTTTAATAGTGTGCCAAAAAATAAACAAGCGAGTCCTCTCCCCGCCAAAAAAGGGATTGAGCACACTCCTGTACATTGCCGATGGTGGCAGATTTACAGCAGAACTGCAAATTGAATGCTGGCAGGGTGACCCTGAAATACTGTTTAAAGAATGCTGTTGGGCTCATTTTGCTCCCTCAAGCTGCTGCTAATACAAAAAAATGACTCTGGGGTCAGAAAATTAACTAGACCTATGACTATGTGTGCCCTTTGAGCTGTTACAGAGGAATTACACCTAATTTCTGACTATGAAAGAAATGCAAACTGGCACTTACAAAACATTCATTCCTTTACCCTCTTTCTTCTGTTTCACGTTCTCATTTTCTGTTCTGGTGGTGTTTGGCATGCTTCATTTCACAGAAATGAATGAATGCCTGTAAATGCGTTCATGACCTTCACGCACACAGCTGGCACAATGATAGAATTTACAAATCTGAAATACACGGATTACAAACTTTTATCACTACAAGGGGGGAGGGAAAACCACCACTCCTGTGCAGCAGAATGCAACAGTGTGTATTTAATGAATAACAAGTTACTGAACTTAAATATTTCATGAATAATTTCAGTTTATAAGGTGCATTTATTTCATTAATAGCTTCAGTTTCTGAACATAACTGGGGACAACTGTGCTGTTTTATCTCCATGAAACAAAGTCTAGTTAAACCCTTAAACTAGAATTAAGTTACTGTTTCTGCCTCTTCCCTACAAAGGCCCCAGCAACCACAAAACTCTCTGTCCCTGGGGTTACTTAAAGCAACCTGGGCAAGCTTCCAAATGCTCGTATGTGTGACCTTTACAAGTATTCCACAATACCAGCTCCCAGTGAAATGAATCCATGAACATGCACACAGAAACTCAGCAGTGGCATAGGGGTTAAAAGATGAACTTCTGTCAACACTGTTGAATTGTGTCCCTACAATCAGCTCAGAAGTTTAGTTTAGAAGATTTTACTTTAATATATGTAATTGCATAAAATACGTTTGTAGTATCTCCTGAGCATTCCTTGTTGGAATGTACTTAATGTAAAACTATTGAACAGCATCATATATAGATGTATATATTAAAGATACTGTTTATATGTTCATCACATGTCACAGACAACTTTCAAAACTAAACTACCATGAATTATGAAATGTAAAAGTCCCACTGGATAAACTTTGAAAGCGTCTGTTTAATATTAATTCTGCCACATTGTTGGGGAAAAAAACCCTTCCTATAAACTGCTCA
>NW_005054668.1:109604-110986 GCF_000277835.1 Geospiza fortis | reverse complement strand
CCCTGGGGAGGTGAGTGAGTGAGTGTGGAGTTTGATAGACTTAAAACTTCGGTGCACTCCTTGAATCGTAACAGGCAGAGTTTAAGCTCTCGTCTTGGGAGCGGGACTTGTGCCGTGTCCCTGCTGGGAGGGAGGGAGGGAGGGAGCCCGGGAAGGCAGGGAACAATGCCACCATTCAGGCTCCCCATTCAGCCCAGCCACATCTGTTTACATGGCCTGTGCCCACCTCTGAAAAGAGGGTTCCTCCCACCTCCATCCCAGCTCGCATGGCCCTGAGCAGTGAGCGCTCTGAGAGCTTTCCTGCTGCAAAGTCGCAGTTTCCAATTTATTTTATGAGGCCAGAGCTGACACAGGCTAACAATAACATGTGCACATTTCTGGAGTCTGGTTTGCATTTTATTGTAATCTGAGAACAACTGCAAAATTGTCCAAAACTCCCCAGTTTCAAAATAAGTCTAGCACAGGCGATATTGGCACTGAACTTGGGGGCCCAAACTTTACAGTCTTTCAGTTACGTTTTTTAGGAGTTTTTCCTCTAAAACAAATTTTGAGCCTCAAATATTTTTAAACAATACTGGCAGCACTCAGAGAAGGACTAAAAAGTGTATTTTACCAAAAAGAATTTATGTCTTACATTTTATTGTCCATGATTAGAGTCCGTAGCTTTACATTCTGCACATAAATAAACAGTTCATGTAGAAATACTGTGACTAAAGTAAATTTCTGTTTAGACACCAGTTCTGCAACTTTCAAACTGAGCATTACTTTATATAGAAGATACTTCACAGAAACCAACATACTAGGCTAAAATGATTGAGGACCAACAGACCAACTCCCCTTCCTTTTTATTTGAATTGAAACTTTAGCTGCCGATGATAACCAGGGAAAGCAGGAGATGCTAAAAGCTGACCACTCTCAGTGCACCAGTGTGTGATCAAGTTTTATGAAGCAATACATAAACACAAAGCAAACTTTATGCATTCAATGTCAGCATGATTTGTCTCTGCTGATTAACTCATGAGCTTCTAGAAGTTTTTCCCAAATAAAAAATGCAGGCTCATATGTTTGCCAAATACATCACAGTAATTGCTCTGTAAAACTCTTTAAGTTTGCAAGTGTACTGAAATTCATGCTGTAAGTGGTATGATGGTATCACAATACCATACTGGATATATAATAGAGAAAAAATCCAGCAAGTTTCAAGGAAGATTAAAAAGAAAAGCAAAGTTCTAAAAGAAAAAACAAGATAGTCTGCTACTTATAAAGTATTAAATAGTAGAAAAGAAAATGTGAAAAATCTGAGAAAGTTTCAAAAGAGTATTATTGAGAAGGGGACCCCTATTCTCAGGTGAATTGCTGTGAACTTGTGTTGTGCTTGATGA
>NW_005054668.1:80740-109540 GCF_000277835.1 Geospiza fortis | reverse complement strand
TCAACATTAGCTTACATTACATTATTTATTTTCCTGGTGCTTTTCTTCTAGGTTCATTAGTTATCCTGATAATGGCAAGACTATATAAGTAAAGAGAATCTGAGCAAAAAATTTGCTTATTCAGTATTGAACTTGCTCAGTGATGGCTGTCGCATTGTTTTGAACTTCTCTTCCATGCAGACTTTTAATCTAATGATTTCTTTATGCACAAAGCAATTATTTACTGAAAGGTCCTAGCAGAATCAGGGGCTGTTGTTCAACTGGAGCATCCTTGTCTCCTCTGGTTTTGTTTAAAATAAATGGGACAGCCTGAATATAAAGGAGCAAAGGAGAGAGAAGTCCTCTTCCTTGTTCTCCATGTTCCTACATAGTACAAGAAAAGAGAAGGCCCTTAGCTCTAGAGAATATGCGTGGTGATTAAGTAGGGAAGGGCTTTCAGAGGCTCCCACAGTTTTGGAGATTTGCCAGTCTGTGCCCATCTCAAAGTAATGTTTGCCTGCCCCATAATCTGCAATCTCACCACTTACATCTTTGGTGGAAAGGAAGGAGGGCAGTGAATTGCCCTAAGCCACAAGTTGAACTGTATTATGTATTATGTGACTTGAAAGAGTCAGTAAGGATCTGCAGCTCAGACTTTGTCCTTTACCAGTGCCGGTGTACCCAAATACCACAGCACAGCTGATGAATAGGTACTGCTAGCTGAGAGGTAGCATTAGCATGTACTAGGAAAGAAAACCCCACAGAGTGAAATCCCAGGCAGTATGGATCTAATCTGGACATAGGAGCTCCCTAGGAGTGCTGCAGCCTTACCAAATCAGCATCCTTGAGAGTAACCTGCCCTCTCTTCAAGCCCAAAACAGCCTTGCCAGTGATGCCAGTGGGGCCAGTGTATCATCTTGAAAGGTCAAGACTTGCAAAATAAACTTTGATGTAACACAAAGAACTTGCCTGAACATTTAAGAAAATAAATATTTTAGAATCTGAAGTATAAATCATACACTATACTGCAGCTTGCTGCAGAAATAGGCATCAGAAGGCAAGTAACTGAGCAAAAGGAGAAAAGTAGAGGTTTGTAAAATTTGCAGCACAAAATCAGGTCATTAAATTCAACTAGCTTTTTTCCTACTTCTACATTTTTCTTGCAGAAGGTAAACTTACTTCTATTGAAGAAACAAAAGTAATTTAGTTCTAGCAGAGTATGAACAGCATAAAACTCAAATTAGACACATATTTTTTAAATTAAAGGAGTGTCATACAAGAATAAATGGTACAATATTCAGGGCTAATTTATACACAAACCTCAGTAGCATTTTGCCTTACCTTTTTCTCTATTGTTAGCTGGTTGGTTTTTGTTTTGGTCTTGTTTTTCACTTCACTCATTGCTGTTAACTTAAACGCAGAATATGCTCAATGATTTTGGTTATTGATTTTCATGCTGTTGAAACATAGCCTCTAGATCTCATTACAAGGATTAAAGTAATTTATTTCTCTACTCAGCAAACACTACAAACATAGAGGAAAAGGTAATTCCTCAACGGATTTTACTCCACGATTTCTCATATGATATCTTAAATAGGAATCTGTCTAAAGTAGTGTGTAGTTTACTAAGGTTTCCTAAAGGATTTTCATTTACTAACAGTCATGATCATACTTCTATGATATGTGCATGTGTTACCCTAAGAAAAACAATAGGGCCAGAAGCAAAACTCATCTAAAGATCTCTGACAGAAAACTGTATACTAAAAATTAAGAATCAGAATCATATCACTTTTGTGTCTTTACAGATTTTTAGCTCACATCTGATCTTTCCTAATTGAAGCAAACAATGATGTGATTTGTAAAAGGTTTTAAACTGCACTTCTTTTTTTCTGGATGGTGCTCTTTTCAACATTTACAAAATGACCATAAACATAATCAAGTGTTTGAAAGAGCATGAAAATAAACAGAAAGATTTCAAAGGGAAGATTTCAATTTAACCCCAGTGAAAACAAAGAAACACACATCCCCAGCATATAATTATTCTCACAGAGGTAACACTACTAGGCAGTGACCACTTTTACTAGACTGCCTGTTGTAGATAAAGATCATTTAAACTGTGTCTGTCTGGATTCTTATGCTGCTTACTTGAACATTTGAACCTGTTGCTTGAAGGGGAGGGGACAGGGGAAGGTGAAAAGACTACACAGCATTGCTAATCCCTTGAGCCATCTGGTGACTTGAGGCCATGCTTTAGGTTATGTGTATATTGAAAACCTATTCCTTTCATTCATCCCTTCCCTGTGCCAATTTGTCATTGGCTTTTTTACTGTCAAAGGATTCCTTGAAGTTAATCACAGTGAGAATCAATGTCTTTTTATGCCACAGTAAATATTCACGCTGGAATTATTTTTTACTCATTTCTTCCCCTCCCCTCCACTACTTGCAGTGATTTGTAAAAATTGCTGATACATTTTCACAAAGCTGAGCTGAAAACCATGGTAATTCTGTCTTTAGTAAAAGGAAAACAATGAATTTCTTTAACATTTCTGTGTAATCTGGGTGATTTCTAACAGATGACATACACTGAAATGCCCATGTTACGCAGGGCTTGAAAGAGCTGCATCTAGACACCACCCTCTAACTGAGCTGAGGCAGCATTTGCATGTTTAATTATCCAGGAACCGATCTGCATGTACACTTGTACACCACAAGCCTCTCAAATCTTCCAAATTTGCATCCATACCAATGCAGCAGATTGCACATTAAGCCTGTCCAAAAGACTGATGGTGATTTTCTAGAGCGCGCATGAATTTTTCATCTATGTACACACACGATGCTATATGAAGACAAATCAATTGTGACTCTGCCATGAAGCAGAAGACACTTCACAGCTGTTTGATATCAGTAAGTTTCCTACAGACTGGACAGAATGACACCTCACAGTGCTGCAGTTAACTTGCTATGCCTTTCGCACTATTGCTTGATTTGTGCATCAGATTGTTTCTTATATTGTGTTCCATGAAGAAGCTGCAAAGTAAATCTGTCATAAATGTGCTGCTTCAGTGCACTTTGAAGTGAAATCATGTTCTACTGCATGTTCTTCCAATATATTAATTAATTCTTCATCATTCTTTTCTGGCTAGACAGCAGATCTGATTTGTGAACCTTTCTTTACCTGATAATATTTTAACAAAAAACCAAAACCATCATTTTCACTCTTAGATCTTTTTTGTGAATATCAAAATGAAAAGAGAAAATTATAAAGCACAGCACAGGTAGAAAAAAAGCAGATCTAAACATCTGAGAAGTGGTCTGAAAAACCTCTGGAATCTGGGAGTCTGAGGAGTTTTTGAAAGGTAGTCCAAGAGGTCAATATCTGTTTGGGAAGGATACTTGACTTTTTAAGGATTTGTTGGGGAGTAACCCCAGTAGGAAGCTAAGCCCCACACAATCACTCACTTGCTCCCCTCTGGTGGGATGGGGGAGAGGAATGGGACAGGCGAAGGGGAAGAAAATCCTGGGTTCTGATAAAGACAGTTCAGCAGAGAAAACAAAATCTGTACATAAAATCAAAGCAAAATAAGGGATTTATTCATTACTTTCCAGCAGGAGGCAGGCGCTCAGCTAGGTTCATTACCCATAAAGGTTACTTGGGAAGACAGATTCCATAACTCCAGACATCCCCTTTCCTTCTTTCTCCCAGCTTTTATTGTTAAGCATGTCGTCATAAGGCATGGAATACCCCCTTGGTTTGTTGGGCTGCACAGCTCTGACTCTCCATCACCTGAGTGTAATACAGAGACTCAGCTCTTAAGTTCTTGTTCAGCCTTTCAGAGCTGAGACAATCAGTGCCTCAAATTTCATCTTACAAGATAAAAATGTTCACCGTTCTGGCATGAAAGGGAAAACAAAGGATATGAGTAAAAACTAAAAATAACAACATAAAAGATACAAACCATTGCTGCCTGAGAGCACCCCACTGCCTTGCCAACAACAACACATTAGTTGGAAATAGCAGCCTGAAATCAACCCAGCTTGTGCTTAATGCAAAACCCTGCAAACTAGAAATTGTTATTAAGCAGTTGGTACAGCAACACCTCCAAGAGGTACTAATGAAGGTGGCACTTTGCTATGGCAAAGGCTGTGGAAACATGCAGTTAGACACAAATGAGATCAACAAAGCCTTTGGGATCTGAGCTACTAACTAATTAGACTCAATAATTCTGAATTGTAAGTTAGGATTCAATATTATGTCTGACCTGCATCAAGGCAAGGCCCACTCAAACAGGAGCTTCTTATAAATTCAGCTTTAGTATCTATTAAGATTTTTTCCAGTTTCTGTTCTACGGAGCACAAAACTAAATTCCCACTGAAGCAGGGAGAAACACAAAGTCCAACTTGAAGTACAGGATGGTCACTGGAACAAATAACGAATTTATTTTATTTCTGGTAACTTATCTGCAATGTGTATTGCCTTTATATCCTAAAACATAGAATCCTGTAATTATTGTCAAATATAAAAGTGAAATAAATCCTTGAAAAAGGTAACACACGACAAGAAATGTATTTCTACCATCAGCATTTCTAGAATCCAAGACCAAAATAACGGTGAGAGATTTAAAGACTGATATTATTGGGGAACAAAAAGTAGGAGAAATAAAAAATGCCCACTTTATAAGGCATAAACGAGGCACTAATTGACAGGAGCTAAAAACCCCCTTCTCTTGTTGTCTGGTGATTCGGCTGCGGATTGCAGGTCTGTCCTCGGGAGCATCTGGTAGTGGCCATTACCAGAGATCAAATAGAGGACCAGATGGTCTCTTGGTTTCACTTATCACAATGGTATGACCACTGAAATGTAAAAGCTCTTCACAGAACCAGAAGGAGAGCATTTACCTCTGAATGCCTGATCTTGTAAGGGAAAAAAAAAAAAAAAAGGAAAAGGAAAAGAAAAAGAAAAGGAAAAAAAAAAAGAAAGAAAAGGGAGAAAAAAAGGACTCATCATACCTCTGTGAATCCAAGAGAATAGCAACCCAATTTACCTCAGAGACACTTTGGAGCAGAAGAAGTCAAATTACTTGTGAACTTTTCTCACTGGAGGATCTGGCCTCAGCATACTTTTGTGGCTTCAAGTTTATATAAATGCAAAATACTATCCTGAGAATGATATGGAAAGTAAAAGCAGGAACTAGTGGTATAACCTGACAGGACAATATCATAACAACCCCTCTGCACTGTGCTGTGTTCCTGCCTCCCAAGTCAAGTTGTCTGTGATTTAAAAGCACCATGCATGATCCTGTTGCTTCATACCAGAGGGCTGAAGGACTAGAATAGGTTAGATGGCTGAAAAATTCATATCCAAGAGGGGAAAAAATTGGCATCTTATAAAGGGGTGGTATAGGGAGCCTCAGATGTGCTGAGTATGTGGTAGTTTCTTTTTTGCTGCCTTCCAGAGTCTTTCTGATGTTCTAGGTATGGGGGCTCGTAATTTAAATTATCCTTTCTAAAAGTGTAATCACAATAAAATATATAGACATGACAGAAGCACGGGAATTGAAATAAAGAAGCCTCATTTTTTGCCTTGCTTTGTGGTAATGAGCCTCCAGAACACTTCCTTCTCTTTTGCAATGTCTCCAAAATGGTGGCTCTCACAGAGCCTGGTCTTGAATGCATGACCCACCCCAGCAATGGCACATAATGACTACTCTGGCTTCTGCACGTAGGAGTTTGTACATATTTGTTTTGGGTTTCATCCTTTTTTAACATCTAAATAATAATTATTTATTTCTGTCTCAGTTACTGTTCTCTTAATTCCAATATGAGGAGTTTGAAATGTTTGAACATGGACAGTAGTTGGGGTATATTTCAAGTCATTATGTAGCCAGAGAATGTGTATCTGGAAAGATAATTATGGAAGAAAAACAAATGTAGGCTATTCTTCCTTGGATAGAAGAGCAGGATATGTGTTCTCCTTATGATCACAGTAATTTACAGAGGAGAGCTGCTCTCCCAATGATATAAACCCTCAATATGCCAGACCTGGAGAACTGTCCTGCCTCTTAACACATGCTCCAGAGAGAACACATTGCCACCCTTGTCTTCTCTTATTCCCCCCTTCCTACTTTCCTTACTAATCCTAAATCCTCAGAGACCATTTTGTTGGGGAAAAAAAAAAGCCAAAAGCCTCTGCATTAGCTCAGGATGTCACTGGCATTGGGAGCTGCAGAGACAGCGACTTGTCTGTCTCGAGTCTTTTAGGAAGAGCTGCACACTAAAAATGGTATTGAAAAACATGGATTCACAGTATAAAACAGCAAATTACAGAATCACACCCTGTTCACATGTAAGCAATGGAAATACACTATTGCATATGACATTAGCAAAACCAATACTGCATGGAAAATACAAACTCTTCAGCACCTGTTTTCTTTTTGCTTTAAAAAAAAATCTCCGTGCAAGGGAAACTTCTGAGCAGCCAGGCTATTATTTAGAAGGGGAGGCAATGAGGACAGAGCTGTGAGCCTTATCAACCCTCCTGGAAACAGGGAGTGATCCCATGGCATGGCTGGGAACAATTGTACCATGATGCAGCTCATTTCCTTCAGGCAAGAAGGGATGTAAATATTCATACAAGGACACAAATCCCATTTTTCTGCAATATGAATTTAGATGCCTTGTTATCCACATGACCCAAAAAAAAAAAAGGCCTTAATAGAAAACACATCAAGGTGGATTTGTTAAGTTTTCTATAGTTTCCCCTTCCCTTTTTTGTTTGTTTTGCAGATGGATCAGATTTCCAGTGTGTCAATTTCAGACACAACCAGAACTGACTTGTAGAGGAAAGTGATGGAGAACAGCAAAATACAAAATAACAGGTCTTAAAAATAGCCAGTACCCTGGATGATAATGTTATTAAACTACTTTGTACCAAATTCTTTCTCACCACTTCATGTTTATTTTTCAGAAGGGATGAAAAGAAAAGGAACTGAGTTTAAGAAAAGGTCACACAGGAAAAACCTTTTAGAAAAATCCCTACAAAATGATATATTTATTACTATGGCTTCTCCAATGTACTAAGGGTAGTATAATAACTTGCATTTGGTGGGAAGGCAGAAGGCTATTTTGGGAACCTCTGGCCCAAAATATGTGTTTTCAAATACATGAAAAATAAATTTCAAGAACTGTAAGCTGGGCATGACAAGAAATTCAGATATATTGTCATATCCTTTAGTTGGAAAATTGAACCAGAAAAAAGAAAGGAGAAAATGGATAAGATATGCTTTGTTCAGGTAGCATGAAAAAGGAGACATGATTCTGCTTTGCTTGATCACAGTTTTTCTTTTGGGGCTCAGTGCCAATTTGCTAGCAAGTAGCATGTGGTCTGAGTGACAATCTTTTTAGCTTAGTTCAGTGATCCTGGCTTTTTCATTATGTAAGTAATGGGAAAACTGCATGAATTCCTGCACTTCCCATCCCACTCCAGCTCCCAAAGGCTCCTTCCTCAGTAACTCAAAGAGCCTAACAGAAAACAGATGAGGAAATTCCTTACTCAGAGACAGTGTTTTAAGAAAGAAAATGAGCTGTGAGGTATCTCCTCCACCTCCCCAAATTCAGGAAGTTTACTTTCACACCGACATAATAACAAAAGGGAAATTCTATACCAAAGTTACAGTTTTGCTCTCCAGCAAAAGCCACAGTGTTAAAATATCATCTGAGAAATAGTATTCCCAACATGGGAGTTCAAAGATCAAAAAGTGTTTACGTTCTTAACAGGATTTGTTTATTTTGACTGAGAAAATAAATTCCTTTTTATGTATTATAACATGTGCCACATTCTGGTAAGTACGGTTTTCTGGTGAATTCATAATTACTTCATCAGAGATGATCCAAACACAAAGGTTATTAACCCATCTTCTTTCTGTACTCCTACCAGCCTGTGCTGTATGGAGCTTTAACTGGATGCAGCTCTTATGTTTGTGCAGGAAAAAAAAAAAAACCACCAAAATTGCCCCCTGAAGCAACAAAAAAAAGATTTTCCACTGCAAAATGGTGGTGGTGGTCCCCACTGGATTAAATAACCAAATAAATAAATGAGAAATACCTGCCCCTAACCGATCCCTCTTGACATTTTGAGACATTTCATGTTATTTCATTCTTCTCTTTTTCTCCCTGTTTCGTGTCCATTGTGGTAGGGCTTTGGGGGAGAGAGAATATTTGAATTCTTGGTGAGGTTTTTCTGGTATCCATTTCCTTAGAAATGTGGCTGATTTTTCTATTAGAGGGGAACTCTGCTATTTGAGTTTTCACAGGAAGATTCATAAATCAGGAGGAAAAATTCTATTACCTCCCTTAATTCAGGGGGTACAACAAGCAGAGATGCAATTTCCAGTTAACTTTCTAACATGGTGTGTTTGAAAGTAGCAGCATTTGCTGTGCACCTTTTCAGAAATAGGAGATTTATAAGAATTTACATAAGAAAAACCTGTTCCTAGCTACCTTATTTGATAACAATTTCCAAACAGAACTCCTACATTAGAAGCAATACAATGGTATTGTTGCTTTCCCTGCCTGAAATAGTGTTTCATCACCCATCCATCTGCAGGGATTCTTCCAGATTTGGGCAAAAGCAAGCAGGCTGAGCTCATAAAGCTACTATTACTCTGACATCACTTAGGAACTGAAGGTCCCTTTTCAAAAGGGATGTGTGACATGCTCACACAACAGCATAAACTGGAATAATTGCCCCTGGGGCCCAAGCATCTGGGTTGGCTTAGCAGGAGACATTTGCAGACATTTTCAAAAGCCATCCTCGTGGTTCTGTGTTCTTGCTGTTGCCCTCTGCAGGGTATGTCACTGAATTTCTGAGGACATCTCCTGCATGTTGCAAAGCTCAGCTGCTCTCTGGTTAGTCCTCAAGCTATCCTTGTGGGTACGGAGCAGGGAAGGGAGGATTTGTGGGAACTGACTATAGGATTATTAATACTTGCTTTTTCAGTATTTCTCAGTATTCCAATGGGAGAAAGCACAAATAGGAGCAGAACCAAGGCAACCTAGTCAGACCTGAAAATACTGTTGTTTGTTGTTGACATGTACCTTGGTGTACTGGTGGGAATGTGGGAAGACAAAAATAAAAAGAGGAGCCTGGTAATAGTGTAGTGAGTGCACATCCCAAAGGATTTCTATCTTTTCAAAAGTCAAAGCACTGTGGCTGCCTAATCTTCTGAGACAATATCACCAATTATGCTAAATCTCTGAGAATTAGAGGGTCTAGAAGCACTCTTTAATTATTTGAGAAAATACAGCTGACAGGGTTTCAGAATGCTAAAGATGAGCAGCAAGAGCTAATCACCTTGAGATTATTGCTTCAAATCAGAAGCAGAGACTGAAGTGTATTTCCTTCTTGACCCATCTCTTTTATCTATGTATAACTCCTTGTAGTAATTTTGTAGTACCTCTCTCCTGACAATCCAAAGCTATAAAGAGGACAGGGAACTGAGAGATATAAGGTTTCACATCTGCTGACAGCTTGTTTCCTTCCTCCTCACTCTCTGTGTTACCACTGTTCGGGGGATCATCAGGACAGAGATGATCGTACAGAAGAATGCAACTTCTGTAATGTGTCAGTCATGAAGCTATCTCAAAGGAAAATCACAATTAAAAAAACTAGAAATCCTTTAAAGACAGTGACATTAAACTGAGATGACACCCAAAAGAATACAGAGCAAATCTGTTGTGATTATTCGTATGGAACAGAGTATCATCTCTTACGAACGATTTTGCAAAAGCTGTGGTTTGTAAAAATAGCTGGGTTTCTCTTGAAAACAATCAGACCCAAGTGTATGAGCATGTCAGCCTGAAAATGAACACAGCTACACAGCCACAGATACACAGAACCACAGAACCACAGATAGTGAAAGCATAGAGCTGACCACGAGCCTGCCTGTGCTTCAAGTTGTGGGCAGTGTCTGTAAAACATCATGTGCTACAAAAAGCAATCAATTAAATTAAAAAAAAAAAATGGAAGCTCAAAAAGGATGGAATTTTTAGTCATCATGAACTTATTCAAAGGTATTTAGCTTATCTTGACACATGGGTCCTCTATGTGACAGGCCAGATACGTTTTGACAGCACAGTGTTTAGAGGAAAAATAAAATATGCAGTCACATACAAGTTACTTGCTAGACTGCACATTTCTGTACGCACAGCAAGGACAAGGAGAAGCCCCTTGGGTGACTGTATAATGGAACTTTGCAAGTCCAGAGCTGGATTCATTACTTTGCACAGTATTCAGAAAAAAAAAAAAATAGGCTCTGTCAGCATTGATGACAGTGTGGTTTCATAACAAACTTGCTTTAGAACAATGTGTTTGTTGTGAGGCTTTTGAGCTTCCTATGTCTCCTCTGCCTGGATTAATGTCTCCTCAGCTGAGCATGGCACCAAGAAAAGCTGGGCCTAAGGACTGGAACTGTTTTGGATGTGCTTATAGGAGAAATGTGGGTATAGGCTACTTGTGACAGTTTTAATCATGGAGGGAAAATGTTATCTTCAGCAGCTAAGCAACTTTATTTCCCCAAGCTGAAAAAACATGGTACAGAAAATGTCCAGGTTCCCCGTGAGGCAATGCTGGATATGGTACTGAGAGAAATTTTTGAAAGTTTTGTCTTTCAAACCCGTTAGACAAGATCCCACCTTCATGTTACTCCATATGAAAGGAAAAAATAAAAGCATTTTCTTGTGAATTCATAATTATTAAAAGACAGGGAACAGGCTAAATGTTCATTTTTTCAGAAGTGATGAAATATTTTTTCAGTCACAAATCCTACATGGACCTGTTCTGAAACCCAAAGTGTTCAACAGAATCATAAACTGTCAGAAAATTCAGATAATGAGAAGAAAAAGCTTGAGGATAGTACAAAACTGCTCAAAGTAGTCAATCTAAAAGTGAGCTGTAAAAGAGAATCCTTGATTTTAAGCAACTAGATAATGGAAACAGACACCAAAGCAACACCCCTAAAACACATAAGAGCTCATAAACTTATCAACTACACAGTTAGCCTGGTGAGGTAATTCCTGGGCAGGTGTGCCAGAGAAGGGAGAGCCACCTCCCTGCTGGTTTACAGCTTCTGAAAGCACTCTATTTTGTGAACAATGGGCAGAAGACTGGTATAGCACGAATCAAGGAAAAAAAATCAAAAGTGAGAATCACATGGTTGGTGCATTAGGGAAAGTGGCAGGTTACCTCAAAGGATTTTTCTCAGCCTTCCATAATTTGCAGTTTACAGTGGAGTCTGGCTGTAGAGGGGACTGTCAAAATCAAGGTCCTTATCTCTTTCAAATGGACACAACATCACTTGGCAGTTTTCTTACTGTCACACTTGGTCCTTCACCAAGGTTTGAGTCATCTTGTGTTGTGGTTCTCAGCTGTCATCACTCCACTCAAATGTGCCTGTCCCTGAGTGCTGCAGCTCCAAATGGTCTGTTACACTGCACAGAGCATCCAGTGTGACATAGGAAAACATTTCATAAATGCATTTAAAACGAACCTACTCGTGCTAAAGATGATGATTGCAGATTCTGCTGCTCAGCCATGCATGAAGTATTAACTGTTTAAAATTTTCCTGTATTGCTATGGTAACCCTCATTCTCCAGCAGGCTCTTAAAACAGCACACAGAAAGGCATTCATTTTCCAGGAAAGCTGCTGCTCCTGAGAGCTCTGAAATGCCCACCTAACTCCCATTACATATAATTTGACTCAAGAGCACACACCAGTTTAATCTGCAAAATTCATTTAGCTCATGACCTGGCCTATTGTGCAAATCCAAGTCTCACAGACACCTACACTCAAATCACTTGGGTTTACTGTGGTTACAGACTGAGAAATAACCCTGTTAAGCACTGTGTGGCTTTACAGAGGTGTCTGAATGGTTCCCACGTCTGATTTTACTCAAGATCATTGACAATCCTTTCCCCCTACATCACAGCCCTGTAGCACAGGGCAGGAAGGAGAAGGGAGAGGAGAAACACCATGTAAGGAGGATGGGATGAGGGAAGTGGAGAGAGTGCATCACCATGGCTCTTGTGTGGCAGCAGAACAATCTATAATCTTGAAATATCTGGATTTTTGCTAGGTGTGAATCCTATGTAGAAATAAAGTACTTTAGGGTCCCTGAAACCAGTCAATGTCTAAAAACAATAAACTGCAAAGCAGCTCTCTGTAAGTTAGCATATGGTTTTCACAACTACCAGGTCTGCACCTCATCTGGGATCTGCAGCAGGTTGGGCTCTTGGTGTTGCAGCAAAAACCCAAATATTTTTGCAAAACCAAAAGTTGCTTCTTAAACTGATGCCATTGCAATGAGTGCTATGTAATAAATAGACAAAGATAAAGCTCCTGTCTACATCTCAGGGGTTTATTTTCCTGGAAAGTATGGTTCTTCATCATTTCAAATACATGGAAAAGACTTTTTGTAAAGACTTTCCTCCTAAGCAATTCCTACATTAATGAGGAAAAACCTTGAGAAAATAATGAATCCAGTCTCTCTTGCAAAGGATAAAGAAGAGTTATTTGTCAGTTACAAAGGATAAAACTATTCCCTCACCATAACTCACCATAACCTTTTTCTTAGGGACCTCATATATGCAATAAATCACAAAGCTGGCACTCTCAGTGTCCTGTCTGAATTCTCTTCCCCACATTGTGGAGGTCCCTGGGTTCTTTCTTTTTAATACACATAACCTGGAAAATAATATTGTCAGTTCTTCCTCCTGCAGCTGAAAGGGGAATGGCACGTTGAGCCCATCACCTGTCAGCTGCTGGAGCTTCATCTCTACCAGCTGGAAACATTTCAGTCGCTTGATTGAACTCAGTTTAAACGTTGAACAAGAAAGCAGAAGCCTAAAAGAACTGCAAAGGGGTGTTGTGTCTCTGTGACGTTGGGAAACCGTCATCAACAAGCCCAGACAGATGTGAGAACATTTTCATCGGTTCATTCCCAGATATTGCTGAGTTAGTAAAAAATCTCTCAATTTATATGGAATAAGCTACTTAAAAGCATATCAACACAGTTCTCAGATATTAATAAATTTAAATAGCTTTGCCTGGAGCAGATTTTCATTTGGAAAACCATTGCATCCAGGGATTGGTCTTGCCTTGTTAACAGATGATCCTCTTCCCAAGCAAAGCTGGCTGTGTAGTTTCTTTCATTTTTCCATGTTTTATTTTGTTCATAGTCATCTGAAAATGGTGTAGCTTTAATAAAAGGAAAGCACTGCAAGAAAAATGTGTTTCTTCTTTCAAATATTTTCATTATTAGCTATTATGTGACCTAAGAAATGCTTTTGAAAGGATTAGGTATTGTAATAGCCACTTCAATAAAAAGTTGCTTTACAAATGCCCCAGTACTGCTATTTCAATAAATGACAGACAGCGCCCTTCTCACCTTGCCAAATTCAAGCATATTTGAAAATCTGATTTGTTCTTTCTTAATGCTTTAAAATTCCATCAGCTGCAGCTCAGTACCCGCTCCCCACTGCTAGCCATGCTCTCTGAGCCATGCTGTCTTCAGCTGCTCTCTCCTAGGCTGAGGTTACCTAGGCTTTGCCTGGGGCAAGGCTCTTGCTGGAAGTGGCAGTGCCGCTGACTGAAGCTCAGCTGTGCCCCAGAGAGGCTCTTTGTGGCTTTTCTTGGCAGCCCAAGGCCACTGTGGTGAGCAGCCACCCATGGGCATTGTTTCCTAAGGAACCACACTAGGAAATGCCAATCCACAGGAACACAAAACACAGTAGGGAGGATGCACAAGGAAGGGGTCGTGTCCTCCTTAGCACCAACATACCTTTCCAGGGACGTGGCTTTTTCCTTATAGAGGTCACATAGCTAACACCTTTTCAACATATGGCTGTTAACACCCACCACGTCCTCACTTGCCTCTCATCTGCTCCAGTCATATTTTTCAGCACCTTGCCCACAGGCTGGTGGGCTTTGATCAAAGCCAGCCACTAGAAATTATTATGCAAATTCACTCATCAGTGAATGTGCATTGACTGACACTGAAAATTGCACCAGCCATGGCAGCCAAAACACCTTGAAGCCTGGCTAATGATGTGTAATCCTCCCATTCACATTTCTCAAGGAAATCCACCCATTTTGAGTTTGAAAGCTGAAACTGGGCAAGAAGTTGGCAGCGGGCTTGAAAGGGGGGGTTGCAAATTGCACCAGTCCCGGGAAGCACTGAACTGAAATGCCTGTCGCAGACATCTTTTATGGAAAATCCTTTCCTTAGGATTTTTCCTCCTGAGAAGCTGAGAGGCCTCAGGAACAAAATGTAAACATTGATTATCTGCTGCTGTGGAATGCAACAGGTGCATCTGTGATTGGCCCATGTTGGATGTTTGTAATTAATGGCCAATCACAGCTCAGCTAGCTCGGACAGAGAGTCCAAGCCACAAACCTTTGTTATTCACTCTTTGCTATTCTATTCTTAGCTAGCCTTCTGATGAAATCCTTTCTTCTATTCCTTCATATAGTTTTAATGTAATATATATAATAAAATAATAAATCAAGCCTTCTGAAACATGGAGTCAGATCCTCATCTCTTCCCTCATCCTGAGACCCCTGTGAACACCATCACAAAATGCCTGTGTCCTAGGCTCTCAGTGCCTCCCACTTGGAGCCAGGAAACTGATTCACATCACCAAGAAGATGCATTTACTTCTTTTTGAACTGCAAAGGTCCTGCTCAAGTTACCTCATCCCCCTGCCAGGCCAATCTGAGGAGTTTATTACAGCACCAGGGTTTTGCTGCTCAGATTTATTGGACGTGCAAGAGCAGACAGGCAGACTGGAGATAGGAAATAGCATGCATCACCCACTCTCGAGTTTCCTCTCTGCAGCTCCACTAAGTGTGGGTTTTGGCATGCACACTGGAAAAAAATATTTTCCATTAATAGTCTGGACTAGTGGATTAGACAAATACACTGCCTTCCAAGAGCAGTGAGATCCAAAACATGTTTAATTTAGTCTAAATAGGACCCCAATGATCTGCAGGACTTCCTGGATATTTGTATATGCATGTCATTTTATAGAGAAAGGTACAGACATATGGTTTGCATTTTCCCTTAGCTAATTATTTTTTCAGAAATTTAGCATTAGAAGTGAACAGAAAAAACATCAGCAGAACCATGTTCTGTAGGGAATTACAAATGTCTTCAAATGGAAAAAAAAAGGATATTAAATTCATCATCAGAAATTTTTTTTTTCCAAACCTTCATTCTGCTCCAGCAAAGGAGCAGACGTGCTCTGTGACCTGCACCTCCAAAGCAAACAGTGTGCACAGCAAACCCTCATGATTGCTGAAATGCTTGTAAGCAAGAACAATGCTGCAAATTATTCACAGAATTTATTCAGCAAGCATGAAGGAAGACATTGCCCAGCCCCACAATGGGATTGCAAGCCACTTGTGAGCCAAGAGAGAGGCAAAAAATCCTTACTAATTGTTATTTCAACCCATGCATCTAGATTAGAGGAATGCCCTGAGATTTGTATGCATCTCCCTCCCTGCCTTTTTGTTGGCTGAATATTGCCATAAGTTGGATTTTCATCTTTAGAGCTTTAGCTACGTCTTCCAGCATGTTTTTAGACTGCACATGAAGCACAGCATAAAAAGTCTGTCACCTTTCTTTAAGAGGCCATTATTGTGAGTCTTCTTTGCCAGATTTTAATCCAGTCTGCCACTTTTGGCAAACTCAAATGTTAATATCCCTTTGATGCTCAGCTATGTTTTTGCCAAGGTGTATAAAATAACTTATGCTGGAAGCCTTGGTAGCAATTGTCTGTTGAATAATAGGGTGTCCACATAAGATAGGAATAAAATCCTGCAGGTGAGGATATTTCAGATCATCTAATTTCTAAATGGGAAAAAAACCCAAGCATAAAATTAAATGTTGTACAGCTATGTAACTTACCTGATGAAACTGCACAGCAGTTCTTTCAACAGATGGAAAAAAAATTTATTAGGATGCAACCACTGAAATAAAGCAGAGAAATTGAGAAAAGTGACAACACATTTTACAACCAAAAGTAGAGTGGAAGAGGGAGGTCAAGGCAGTTCCTTATGACAATCTTAATGTTCTTACTGGCCAGAGAGAGCTGTCTTGAATGAGAAAGCCATTCCTGGAGAAAAGACACAGAATGATCCTTCTAATATCTGTAATATCTTGTACCAAAGCAAAGTACACTGATCTTTTTCCTTATAATGTAGCTGAGTTTTTCTTGTAGCTGTTGTGATGATGTTGTAATATTAAAAATCGTAGAGATTAGAACAATTGAAAGTCTGGTTGTTTACTTCTTTTCCCTGTTCTAACCAGATTCAAATTTGTCTTTATGGAGGGAAAAGTTCTAACACTGTACCTCTACTGATATGTTTCATAGGAAAAGAAAATAAAAATCTTTTCTTCTCTGAAAAAGCAAGTCTGGTTCCTAGCAAGCCCACCAACAAGTTATATTGTATTTATAATTACAAAGAAAGTACATAATACCAAAAGTGTAGGATAACAAAATCTTTGTATTCCAGTTTCTGTATGAGTAGAAGATGCCAAATACAGGATCCCAAAACTGACATTCAGAAAATTTGTCTTTAATGTACATGCACCAGTTTTAAAATTTCAACTACCTTTTTTAACTCTTTTTTTTTTTCTGTCTCAATTGAAATATCTTTATATAAAAAAGCATTATCTTTCCTTCTTGGTGGTATTGAAAATTATGTGGAGATTTGCAGCTCAGGCTAGATGGTGGAATTTAAAGCATAGTAGCTCTAAGTATCAAGCAAAATTAATTCTGAATTTATTAATCTTCAGAGCAATGACAACACACAGACCACACTCATTTCTCTGTTCCCAGATGAGCTTCAGACACTGGTCCTGAAGGATGAAGTCCCATTCTGCAAAATGGTGGCAGAAGGTCTTGCAGTGTTTGGTTTATTACCTATTGTTTGGGTAAACTGGGCTGTAGTAAGGTGTGGAAGTGGCTTGGAAATCTGCAGAAGGTTTGCTCTTGGATCTCATAACAGTCCCACATGTGACATTTGTACATGATCAAAAGGCATCAACTGAGAGCAAGAGAAAACTTTCAGGAATTTATTTAGATCTTTGACTAAACAGAACTTTATCACACTTACCATCCCCTTTTTATTTGGCCCATCAAGGCCTTACTTAATAAACAATCCTGTCATAAACAAGTTATATTCCAGATCTGGCTACATGGACAACTCTAAATATCCTTTACATCCAGCTTGGCTCTGAATGTGCAGCTAGGTTATAAAAATGTGTTTATAAACAACTATTTTTAGATATTGCCTAAACATTTAGAACTGAAGTATTTCTGAGCAGGAAATGCTGGAAGATCAGTCTCTCAGCTTTCAATAATAAGGAACACATGGAAAGGATATCAAATAATTCCTACATTGTATGAAGCAAAAGATTAAACAGTGACATGTGCCAGCATGGAAGCTACATGTAGGGATGACTCCCAAATCAAGGGGTAAAGTAATAAGCAAAAAGATAGACAAACTAACAATTTGATTCAGAAAAGCCTCCACAGTTCTGATCCTTTTAAAAAGATTATCCAAATTTGTCTGAACTTCCTGGTGCCTTTCTTTTTTCCTCTGCCTGTCTCTACTCATATTCAAATTTATGCATTCATTTTTATGGGCTCAGATAACCCACCACTGACCAAACTTCCAGAAAAAATTCAACAGGCTTCCAAATACTATTGTCCCATGCTCCACAGTGAAGACACAGAATTTAGTCATCTTATTTCATACTTAATTTGCAGATTAAAATTTCATCAACAGATAAAGATGCCATTTTTTTCTCCACTAATTCCTGATGTGCTTTGTGTCCTGAAATTTTAACATGGTAGCATTTTCAGGTTTTAATCTGTCCCAGAAAACCTGTCATAATTCTCAACTTATTGCTGCATTATTGCACTGCTGCATCAAGATCATGGCATGGAGATTTGGAGTAAAAATGTGCAGCTTCATCTTTTCCCCTTCTCTCTGAATAGCTGCTTTTGTCCTCTCTGGATAGACAGCACAGCTATGCTGCACTATTCCATAAGGTTTTAATTATTCTTCCACAGAAATCTGCCATTCCCCCAGGTTCCTCATGAAACTGCTCCATCCAACGTCAGGAATGTTGGGAGTTTTGCATCATGGCTTCAAATGAAATGGAAAAATGAGCTGGAGAAAACGTGCACTGGAAAAGACAGAGCAGATGCATTTGAACATACAGATTCTTCCCAACATGCCTGAACATTTCTTCTCAGCCTAAGGGTGTCAATATATGTAAAAGCATGTAAAGGAGTGGAAGGAGGGGGAGCATGAAAGGGGTAAAGTTGGTGTGAAATAGCAAAGTTTATCCAAACAAGCTCATTTCTCTTACATTCTCCTCAAGCTAAGCATGATACTTCTCAATAGAGTCCAACATAAACTGAACTAGCCCGAAGAAATGGTCACTTAGTGGTCAGTCCTGCAAGAACAGGAATGCCTGCTTGGAAATCTGAGCACTCTATAGCAGAAAGCATTTATCATCCCACAGGATCAGTGTAATGTAAATTTACCTGTTTTCAACTTCTAATTAAAAAAATATCAAGCTCAGACAACCTTAAAATATTAATATTAGCACCTTTTAGCTCTCTGCTACTATTGCCATATTACTTTAAGCACTGAAAATATAAGATATATAGTGAAAACACTTTAGAACTACAGAAGTTTCACAAATAAACTTATAATATTCATATAATTGACCTTTTTTCCAATGGTATACATTGAGATTCACTAATTACATAGTGCACTGTGCCTTACAACAGCGCTTACCAAATCCAATTCAAGACACTTTGCCCAGGAACAAACTATGCACTCTTACATTGTTTAAAGAACAGTTAAAAGTAAAGAAAAGGGGAAAAAAAATTAAAAACCCCAAAACTTCTTTCTATAAGCCCTTGGTAGGTGTTCAGAGATTTTGCAGTTGCTGCCTGCTATTGCTGTGGAAAGAATATTTAAGCCCCTTTTTCACTTCAGCTTTACAAAAGCAGCAATTAAGAAGAGAGAAGAAAAAGAAAGAAAGAAATCAGAATTGCAGCTAAAGTTGAGAAGCAAAGAGGGTGGAAAAAAAAGAAGAAATGCATAAGAGAAAAAAGAGAAATAAAAACGTAAAAATAAATGGAAAGCCTTTCAAGTTTAAGAACGTCAAAGCCTCTGAGAGCACAAAAGAAGTTTAAAAGTTTCTAACGAGAAAACTACAAAATCTAATTCCTCCACCTTAAATATATTTATGAAAATATGCTTGAAAGTAGGTAAGGTTCATTATATGATGTGTCCAGCCATGGAGAAGTGTTGTCCTGCCTTTGTAAAAGCAGTTCCTTTCTGAAATTTCTTTCCTTTCCTTTGTTTCTTGCTTTTCCTTGATTCTCAGCAGCAAATAAGATATGTCTGATTGGGAAGTATTGCATTAAGGAAGACCTAAATCCATCCTGACAACTCCTGTCCTGAATTCTTTTCCATGCTGAGCCATTCTTGAGTTTGTGCACTCCTTAGACATTCTTATACAAGTGAGCAAGGGTCTTCAGACCCATATAGCAAATGTCAAATTCTTCCATGCTAAAGAAATGGAAATACAGCATTCTGCTTCTGAAGGAATAGGGCTGAGGGCTAAGTACCATATTTTATTTCAGATACTGACATTTTCCCAGCATGTCAGATGTCTCAAAGAGTCATCAGTTCTGACTGGTTACTGAAGAGACAGTTGTGAAGATATTCAGAGCCTTTCAATAAAAAGGAATTCCTTCTCTGTCATCAAGTAAGCTTTAGAAGCAATTTGGTCTAGATAGATACTTCTGTCCATTGACCTCCTGGGATCAGACAGACCCTATTTCCTCTCAGAAATATGCTTGAAATGTGAATTCCTCACTGAAGAGAGGCATATACAGACTTACAATTGAAACAGTTCTTGAGAGTCTGAAAGGCCTTTTCAGAGACTCGAAACATTGTAAAGGGAAATGCATTCTTAGTTAGGTCTGTTAACAAGGCTTCCTCAAAGAAACCTGATGCAAAAATTTCCTGAGAAAGGAGTCTCAGAAGAGCTGCAAACAGAATAGATTATTTCTGCTCCAGGGATAAGGAATGGCCTGATCTGTAAAGTATTTCAAGTGATCCAGAAGGTCCTGATATTTATGTCTGTTATTAGTTAAATTATTAATTAAACAGATAATTTAGAATCAAACCAACTTACCGTCCCCTGGCACATGAGTTGGTCTGCTGGCAATGGACCAATTTCAAAGAACAGAGTTTCTGTGGATGCCTGCTAAAACTGCTTATGGAAATGTATTGAGAGACAAAATATGTATTTTTCTGTGAGCCTATCACAGCCAGGCAAGGTTTCCTACACATCAGCATGGTGACTGAGCTCTGGCCTAAGGAGCAAGATGTATGACACAGGTAGAAAACTTGGAGTCATGACACCAGGGGCAAGAAAGCCATCTTACTCTGTTGACATACCTGCTTTTCTCAGCTTGCTCATTAACAGTTTTCATTCTGATTCCGGAGCTCACCTGCTCAGAATTAATCTGCACTCCGGTGTAAACTTGTGCAGCTTATGATCAAATGTCAGATTTTTTTCTGGAAGTTGAGGTAAACCCTGCACCATTTCACTTAGGGATACAGACAGTAGGGCACTTTGAGTCCCTACTTGTGGTTTTGCTCTTACACACTCTGCTTTTTCTCAAAAGCCAACACTATTTCTCGATTTTCAGTCTGCCTTGCAGCTTTCACCCTCTCATATTACAGCCTCAAACCCCTCCAGAGGAGAATCAGTGCAAGTTCTACCTTACTGACAAGGGACACTTAGTCACAGAACAAGCCAAACTCCAGGAGCAGTGTGAAAATGAAGTCTGAAGGTGCTCTGAAGTGGGAAGTGTTGAGCAGCTCGTGAGCAGCATGCAGGTGGTGAGAGATGTTTCTCAGCACAACATGACGTGAGCGTTGCCAGCCCATAAGAATTAATGCAAGGAAAACGAAATTATAACAAAAATCACTTTTCCTCCCTCAATGACTTGAACACTTAGATTGTGAAGCATGATCCTTCACAAACTCTGCACTCCCACATGGCAGGAGTGTGCTTGTCACAGTGAGTTATCTCTCAAAGTACAGGCTGGGCACAGGGAAATTGGAGAAAACCTGAACTGAGGCATGTTGCTTGAGAAGTGTCCTGGTTTGTACTTGTGTTTCCACTGAGCTGACAGAGTTGTGCCACAGTCCTGCCAAAGGAAAAACAGATGACTTTTCAACTTGCAATCTATATGGTCGTCACTTTCTCATGCCCTTAATTAGAAGGCCTCCTGCCAGAAAATTAAAAAACTCTGAAAAACTTTTCTCTGCTGCAAATGTACAATGCTTAAACCACATACACTAACAAGGCTTGATGCCACCTCCAGCAGAGGCCCTGGTAAGCAATTAACTGTGAGACAGAGAGAAAAACCCCTTATGTGCATTAATTTACTCATAGTCCTGTTAGGCCCATGGACACTTTACTAAAAGCTGTGAATCGATTTCCTTGAACCATACAGTAGGCTCTGTGCCCCAAATGTAAAAAAAATAGATATAAGACATGATTTGTTCAAATCATTTTAAGAGTCCTCAGGGCAACGAGAATTGAAATTGCACATCAAGTTGAAGCCTTACCTGCTGCACTCTTTCTCACTTCAACATATTTCTGTCTCTCTTTGGGGGATGATTTAGACATGCAGGAACCACTCCAGGAATTTAAATTGTGTATCAAAAAGCCCGATAATCCTCTTGCTTCTTGAACAAAATTAAACATTTGATAAATTTGTGTAAATAATGTATTATATTTGAGTGCTTCCTATGATTCCAGATAGTAGTATATGGCTGCAGTTAATTTGCCAGATTTGCATTGCATAAGGCACATATGAGATGAAAACTCCTGTTGAAATCAGTGGTAGTTTTATTTCAGAAAGAATTGCTGGGATTCAAAATCCATTAAGAGATTGAATCCAAAGAACTTGGTTTCAAAACCCTCTTCACTCTTCAGATCAAGTTCCACTTTTTCTGAGTAAGGTTGAGACAGATAGTATTCAACACTTAGCACTTGTGCACCAAAAGATAGCTAATACCATGGAGAAAATAAGCAGCTAGAGCAAAAGGAGTTATAGGCTAAGTAGAAAAATAAGTACTGATGTTCTAACAGCATGATTCTGAATAAAGTGCTCTCAGCAGAGTATTGAAACAAAAACAACAAAAGAAAAAAAATTAAAAAAAAAAATCAAGCTAAGAAAGTTCTGTCCTGAGGAGGGTTGTGGGTTGGGTTTTCCCCCAGATGATTGACAAATATTAGACACCTTCTCATTTTTTCCTCATCCATCACTCACTATTTGTGCAAACCAAACAAATTCTTTCTAATTCCCTGGTCCAGCACTCACAAACACAAAGCTGTGATGTTTACTAGGCACAGCTTCAGGTAGGCCTCAAATCATGGGTCTTCTTTTCTACTTTTAGTTTCTCAGAGATGAATGACCTTCCCAGGCTTTCAGTGACAGCTTATCCCATACCAAGCCAAGAGCAAAGCAGCCCTTGGATCTGTTAACCCATACATCCAAATTGGTCTCTTTCAAGTCCACACCTACTTTGGTGGCTCATTAAATGGTATATTTTTGTTGGATCTTGTGGAATACTGGACATGGCAGTATTTTAAAAGTACCAACAATACAACAGGAAGTAACCAAAAATACTGAACTCGGATTTGGATTTGGGATTTGGAAATCAATGTGCACTGGTGTAAGAGCTTAGATATTGGCCAGATAGAGAGAAAAGCATTGTAACAAAAATCAGGACTGTCTGTGTCATGTAAGAAATACTGCTGCTCCCCTGACTGCAATGCTTTATGTTTCTTATAACAAATCATGGAATCGCAGAGAGATTGGGGCTGGAAGGGACCTCAATGACCATCTAATTCCAACCCCCATGCAGAGGAGCACCTTCCAACCTGCCTTTGAACACTCCCAGGGATGGGGCAGGTTGGAGAAGTCATTGAAACAAGAGATTTTTGTCAATAAATTGTCTTACCATCTAACAAAGGTCATAGCTTTAGCACAGTTTGGGTGGTGAATCTACTAAGGAATCCTAAATAAAAAAATCTTATCTTTCTTATTCATGGGTACTACCCTCAGCAATAACTATTTGTCCTCAGGAAATTCCCTGTGAAGGTAATACCATAGAAAGATACTTATTATATGGCATTCTATTAGTACAGGAACAAAATTGCTATTTACTGGGAACTAATGCAAGTAACATTAGGAGCAAAAAATATTTCCTCAGAGCAGGACAGTGTGAAACTCTGTTCTGATAGCATCATCCCTATATCAACATGGAAGACAATTCTTAGGACAAATCAGCTTGCAACTACAGAAACAAAGAATTACTCCTCCAGATGAATTTCTAATTAAACTTTACAGTCCACAGTGCTACACTAGACAAACACAGAGTTTTTACTTACAAGCACCTACTACTGCCTATTTCCCCCTGATTTAGTATTTACTGATTCTAATTTAAGGCTATAAAACAAAATGAATATTTATATTTCTACATTTTATTAGGAGAATCATCCAAATAAATCACAAAGCAATGTTTATCAAGCAATCTTGATTCTGTAGACCAATGTTTTGACATCCATGAATGCAATTATTGCTAACCTGTGAAGCAACAACTAGATAGTACTAGACACACAGTAAAAAAAAAAAAAGAAGGAGGTCTTTTTGGTCTCAGTTTATTAGAGTGCCTAAGAAAAATAATATTTATGAAGCTTATATCTCCACAGGGTGATAGGAGTCCTGGTTTTTAAGAAACCAAACAGAATTTTCTGCATTGCCTGTAATCTTAAGAGATATATTTTCACATGCACCTGTAGCTCAGAAAAATTAATTAGTTGAATTGACACTTCTAGGGTACAGTTTTGTGGTTCTTGGCATTCTAGACAATTTAAATCTGATGCAAACACATTAAATCCGATTTATCTATTGCTTTGAATTTTTAATTACTTTCTTGCACGCATTGAAATGAGTGGCTCTTTAGGGACTATTTAAAATGAGATGCTCCATTTGAAATGTATGGCAGAATAATACATTTTTAAAGCTCATAAGTATTCCAGGTCTAGTCATAAATGGACTATACATTTAAATAACCAGGACATTTTTATAAAAATCAATATCTGTCCCACAGCCCAATATTAAAAGTCGGCAGTTAATAATGATTTTTTTTTAATGTCAGATTTTTTTAGTGCATTTTTCCAGCTCAGATACTGTCTGAAAAAACCAACAGGACCATTACTGCTGTACCTTATACCAACAGCAGGTAACACATTCAGGAACAGACATTTGATTAGTCATTAATGAGAACCAGCTCATAACAGTCTTAATCTTTGAAGTCTAAAGATTCTGTGAAGTTTAAAAAAGGAGAGAGACTTCCCAGAATCATTAAATGAGAATGAATGTTCTAACCTTGCAATAGCCAAGCACTTAAGGCCATGTTAGGTGTTACTATGTGAGTGACATTAACAAGTCCAGAAGAAGCTATTGATGTGTGTAATTAATGCTTTGAAATAACTAATCTGAGCCCAAGTGCAGATTCCACCTATGTGCTGTTCCCTTGACAAATTATACTGTTAACATTTCAAGAAAGATTCTTTTAAATGGTTTTCAACAGAAAAAAAAAAAAAACCCAACACTATTTTTGATGAAGTCTTAATTTGCTTATCTACTATATTCCACTGGATTGCATACATGAGTGAAAGTTTTCTACACATCACAGAACAGCAAAAATCTCTCATGATATACCCTTTCACCAACCTTTTTTGCTGTAAACTGTCACTTTTCCCTATATATTAAACTGCAGCTAAAAATAATTTTTCTTTCTTTTTTAATCCTACACCTGTAGGTATTTTAGCAACAGGAGTTGTTTTAAATTACAAAATCTGACACTTTCTTGATCAATACTCCTTTCTAAATATTTTTAATAGATGAAGAGAAATAAATGAAATCACATTGAAATAAATGACATTTAAGACAGAAATCATATCAGGAGTCCATTAGAACAAAATCACATATTATCTAAAGATACTTTTCCATGTTATTGACACTGCTATTCACTTTCTTCCTCCATCCATATTTAAATGTCTCAGAGTTTGAATATGTGTCTGAAGAAAAATTAAGGCTCTAAATAATTTCTGGGGCACCTCATTCTTTCAAAACTTTTTTTTTAATGTGGCACTTTAAGAAAATTTGTGGGGACCAAGAATTTACTGACCTCTGCCAAAATGAGTACTATAGAAAAGGAAAAAAAGGGGAGGTCACGGAGACTCAGCCAAAAGTAATATTATTAAAAATTCTTTATAGACCTGACTGCCAATTCATCCTGTTGTGGAGACTATAGCCTTGTTCCACTCTGGCAGAGCCTCCTACCTAACCACACATTGTTCTCTGGTCATTATCCAAACCCTGCTGATGGATTTGGGATCCTCTCCAGGGGGCTGAGTGCACTTTGGGTTGCAGCATAAAAACACCAGTCAGACAATGTGAAAGTCTTGCTGAATAAGGCATTACCTTCAGAAATTAATTTGTGACTGAAGTTCCAGATGCTAATGAACCATTCTGTTATACTTCAAGACTGCAAGAATATGGCTTGTCCCATCTTGTGTTTAACATTTGAAGTATTTTATCATTTAATTTTATTTATGTGAAGAACTGAGGCTCAGAAAAAAACCATTTCTGAAAAATTGGAATAGTTGGATCCAAAATGTATTCAGCAAATAGATTGCATTCTTTAAAGAGGGAGAAGAGAGGGAAAGGAAATGTGGATTCATTAAATACCCAAGTATTTTTAGGGGAAAAGTCTTATTTTTTTGAGTGGGACAAAGAGAATAAGAGACAGTTTTAAAGGTATTGTTGATACTTATGGAAATAAAACCACTCAAACTTGCATACGTGTGAAAAAATAGTAACTAAATTAGCTCATAGTGAAAGTAGGACACAGAAAATGAATATATAATTTAACTCACACTAGACTATAATGGAGGATAGGTGGAATTTCCAAAAGCATTTAGCACTCCTTGATTATGCTCACTTACCAATAAAAAAAACCTCACTGTCTGGTAAAAATCAAGCTGTTCATCACTTAAATATTCCAAAAAACTCATCCTTAGATGCCAGAAATGCAACTAATTCTGACAGTTTGCCTTAAAATGCAGACAACACATCTGGAAAAAATTATCTTTCTTATCATTATTTAATGTAAATTTTTTGTGAATACGCTTCTTCATGACAGCGAAGAGCTATCTTTTATATCATATCTGCAAGCAGTAAACTGAAAATATATCTCTACATTAGGGATCTAGTTCCAAAGGAGGAAGGATAGAGTGATCATGTTAATTGCAATTCTGTAATTGTTGCTTTATCATTGAAATATGGAACAGACAACCCAGGAGATTGGGTTGAATATTTGTATTTGAGACATTCCCGTGAACTTTAGACAACCAGCCAGAACTAGTGCAAGCAAATGGTAAAATCTTAGGCAATTTTTAATTCCTTTAAAATCATTTGCAACCACATAGTTAGAGGAGAATCAGTGTTCTTTCTCTTGGGTTACTGCAGAACTTTCAGCTGTAGAAGCATCCTGACACAATGCCACCCCAGGAGATACACAAAGGTCTTTTGTATAACCTTTTCACTTTTTTTTTTTTTTTTTTTTTTTTTTGGAGTGAGCTACTTGTCATATAGTAACATCCTCTGATATCATGCAGAATCCTGCCCTGGCTCTGTTTTATGTAACAAAAGTTCCCTTTCACATTCACCAAGCCCAACACGTGTTTTTGCAGTGGTTCGTCTAGCCCAGGCCTTGGGGTTAGACAATCTCCCCAAACAAGATTCCTACCCCAGAAACTTTCCAGGCTCACAGCTTTCCTCAGGCAGGTTGTCTTTAATGGAGAGTGAAGGGAGGAGGAGGTCACATCCTGTTCCAAGAGGGAAAAGGAAGCTTGTATAGTGTGTTATTTCTCATAGCAAAAAGCCCCCCATCATCTGGCTTAGATAATACACATGAGTCCAGGCCTCTTATCTTAGCTGATATAACCAAACTAGATGTAGACATATCAGTAGCTCCTCCAAAAGAAACAGCAAAATATTCTGAAAGCATGAATATTGTTTAAATAGCATTCAATTTACTTGCCTTTATATTTGTCTTGTCCCAACATACTAGACGATGCTACTACAGGCTCTTGTAAACTTTATTTCTTCCACTTTATTGTACAGTCATGAGATTTATCAGATATGACTTTATGCCATTACTTCAAAGGTAGGCCAATGCAAACTAAATTTATAGTGTACTAATAGTACACTAATAGTGCACTCGTGATTGTACTGTTAGCTATACTTGTCTCACTTAGCAACAGAATGGATGGAATTGAGTGACTTGCACCTTGCACTGCAATCCTACCTTCTTTACTTTTTTTTTTCCTTTTTTAAGTAGGAATTCTATTTATTCTCTAGAATGAATCTACATAGGTTACAATGTGAGATACAACCAAAAGTATGTATCATATCACTGTCTGTTAAAACCAGGTGGGGCAGTGTTCTTTATCTCTTCCACAACCCATCCTCCCTCTGGGAAATATCTTCTGTTATGGGCCATTGAGAGTCACTGCATGGCTGATAAAATTCCATCATCCATTGGGAAATGCTCCACACAGGGGGAGGAGCCAAGCATTCCTACCTGGGTATAATCTGAGATTTGGAACACCACAGGCAGCCTTTTCCCATTGGATTCCCAGAGAAGCAGCTTTCTTTCTCACTGGATTCCCAGGGGAAGACCAGGCCCATCTACACCACCACTGGATCTTCAGAGGAAAACTCCACCCTTCTACAGGATCCCTGCTCCAACAGAACCACACCTGTCACTGCAGGAGGGCTGCAGCCACCATTGAGTGGGACTGCTACCAACACCCTGACCCACAGGGTGTCAGGTCGTATTCTGACTCCAGTGGCTTTGTACTATTGCCTTTATATTAACTATCCTATTAAATTGTAGTTCTGACTTGGAGTCTCTCACTGGTTTCTTTTCAAGCTAGTACAACTGGTCTTTCAGTACAGTATTTTTAAATGCAGCTTGCACTAGTCCAATGCTGACCTGACTAGAGCTAACACCAGCCAGCAGCACTGATTAAATCAGAATTTAATTAGACTAGTGACAACCAATTTTGATAATTCTGGCTTCAGCATGAAGTATTTTTTAACTGAATTGTCATGTAAGTACTAATTTTAATTTTTGAGTTCAGCAGAAATCAAGAACCATAGAAAGGGAGAGATTGCAAACAAAATGGAAAAATATGTGAATCATGATCAAGAGAATAAGTGATTTCTCAAAGCAAGTTCCTAACAACACTGAAAATTCATTCTGATTTTTTTGGAATACCTTGCTGTGCTCCTTTCAGGAACAGTTTACTCCCATCAAGAGATTTGTGGATATTCCACAATTATGTTATACATTTCAACTGAGAACTCACTTCACATATCAGAATAAGACAACTGCAAAGTACATTCCTAAAGCCAAGTGGAAAGTGAGCATAAATTCAGGCTTGGACTAAATGAAGTGCATAAGACAGACACCCTGACATTTTGCAAGTCCAGATTAAGTATGCTAATTTGATCAAAATAATTACCACATTAAACTTATATCCACAATCAAGCCTGAACAGAATCTCTGCTGA
>NW_005054668.1:0-80671 GCF_000277835.1 Geospiza fortis | reverse complement strand
AATTTACCTTCCTTTGGTATAAATATAACTTGCCTGGCCAGAGCAAAGCAAAGCCTTTTTCTCCACATTGGCTGCAAAATGCTGCAGGAAGTTCACAAGGAAGAACGAGGCAAGAACTTATCCTTTGCTGCTCTTTCTGCAGTTGCAGTTTTCCTGTCCTATCGTTCATCTGAAGCTGAATGTTTTAACTGGTGCAGAAAACCATGGCCTCAGGTTTTCCTCAGGTGCTTCTCAGGCTCCTATTTTGGCCCAAGGATCCATTAATCAGAGAGCTACTCCAAAATCTTTTCATAACTACTACGCTGAAAATGTCCAGCTGCTACAACACTCATGTTAACAAGGCTCCATCTCCACTGTTCACGCCATGAAACACTCAGATCTTGGACGTTTCTGTGGTTGTGACCTCTTTAGCACAGAATCATGGAATTGTTTGGGTTCCAACCTGTGCCAGGAGCAGAGGCACCTTTCACTAGATCAGATTGCTCAGATCAGAGCCCCGTCCAACCTGGCCTTGAACACACCCAGGGATGGCACAACCACCATTTCTGTGGACAAGCTGTTTCAGTACTTCAACACCCCCACAGAGAAGAATTTCTTCCTAATATTTAATATAAACCTGCCTTCTTTCAGCTTAAATAATGCAGTACTTTGGGATTCAAGCCAATGGTCAAGCACCCTGCTGTTCACATCACTCTTAGCCTGAGCTGAGGAGCGTGTCCAGGAAGGGCAGTGGAAAGGTCTTGAGCACAAGTCTGAGGATGAGTGGCTGAGGGACCTGGGAGTGTTTAGCCTGGACAAAATGAGACACAGGGGGACCTCATTGCTCTCTACAACTACCCAAAAGGTGAGGGTCAGCCCCTTCTCCCAGGTAAGAAGTGACAGTCCAAGGAAACTAATGGTTAGAGTCAAATGGTGCCACTAATGACCTGCTGCAGTCTAGCTTGCCAGCTATTCAGGATATCATCTTTTCTATGATCCTTCTAACTCAGAACATTCTGAGATTCTGTAACTACCCGCCCTTGTGAAAAGTGCCTGTCCAGCTCCCTTGTAGTCCCCCCTCAGGCACTGAGCTGCCCTGTCCAGAGCCACTGAAAATACTAAATAATGCGCATTACTTCTACTTAAAGTACCAAAAATTCTTTAGAAAAATATCATCTCAGAGAAGATGCTGCAAATATGTTCAGTGACCCCTGACATCCCAGCTATTGATAAACAGTGGCTGGAAAATTCAGCACAGTCTGTTCCTCAGGTGCAAAATGCCTGTAGTTAAGTTCCTAAGAAATCAGTGAGGGCAAATGATAGAGGAGGCCACACCTAGCAAGAGGAATTGTACGTGCACAATTCTCCACCACAGGAGGAGAATCATATGTGAAAGAAAACTGGCCTCTGGTGAAAAACATTTCTAGACAACAGCCCCAGAAAAAGAATGGCTGTATATTAAGGCCACGCTACTCCTTTTAGTTCATGAGTGCCTGACTTTCTCCTGAAGCTTTCTTCTTTGTTCTCACCTGACTTCTAAAAGAGCAAGGTGAGTCCTGAACAGGGGCAGACAACAGGCCTGACTTTATTCTTTAATGCACAAAGCAGGTGCTCCAGGGTGCTGCCTGTTCCAAATTCAGCATCTCATTTGTTATAAACTAACAAAAACTCCCCTGGGCATGCTGGACCCAAATAATTCCTTAAAACACTAAATGAATCAAGACAGCTTAGTAGATAAAATAGTGTTTTTACTTAAGGTAAAGAGATGAAAATGGTTTGACATTTAGTCTCACGTGACCTTTATCAAGGACAGTACAGAGCATACAGGTTTTGCCTTGATAACTCACTGTAGCTGGAAGCATTTGACTTTGATAAAGGTCACTCAGGTCCAAAATGTTGGATCATTTTTTGTTACCCTTATGTGAAAGAAAAAAGGCATTCTTCTCAGTACAGTTGTCCTCATTTTTAGTATTATTTTAAAAAATATTAAAAGAAATAAAATATTTTTAAGTAATTTAGTTCCAGGAGGAATATTTTATTCCTTTATCCAGCACAGTCTTCTATTGTACCTTTTATTTCTGCAAAGCTCTCTTCTCTGAGCAAATATTACTGGCCTATGACTGGGATGGATCTTGTGAATTGAGCTCCACTGATGAGAATAAACAGGAACAAATGGTGAAGCAGAGTACAGGCACCGTGGTTCTTTTTGTTTGTTTGTTTTTTAAATAACTCATTTAACTAAATGGAAATGGACAAAGTGTATGAGTATAGTCACCCTGTAGTTAAGATAATTGGGCCCACGTGTAACATTCTTCTTTTCTTCTGGAAAAACATAACATTGTATGAAGCTAGCACGGCAGGACAGACATAAGGAAGATGCTGAAGCATGTACTTGAAGCCTCAATAATTTTCAATGTTGTTCTGCAACGAGCTTCTCATCATTCTGCCTGTGAAACCTGTATTTTCAAGCTTATGTTCAGATTTGCATTTTCAATATGTAAGCTACACACACTCTAAAAACTACTGCTAATTGCTCCCCCTTCAGTGTTTGCCCAGACAGACCACCTTGAATCAATTACACGGGCAAAGAAAGAGTTTATTGTGTACAGAAGAAAATCCTGTCTGAAAATAATTTCTTTCTAGAATTGCCTAGAATTGCACATTCTTCCCTTCAAAACTCATCTCAAGAGCAACTTACAAGGAGTTTTGCTTGCACAAGTTGCTGTGCCGTGGGAGAAATATTCACTGGGAGACAGGACTGCATCCAGTGTCTGTTGTGACTGATGAAAGGTAACTAAATGAATTTAGAATTCCTCTTCTATCTTAATCCTGTCCTTAGAACAAACTGTGGCAAAAAAAAGGAGAGATAACAATATAAAGTGGTCAGTTTTCCCTTGTAATAGTGGCTAAAGGAAAGAGGAAGAGAGGCAGGTGGGCTGAGACTATACACGGGATGTCATGGATGGGACAACACTGCCAACTTAGAGGAAAATCCTGCTCTTGGTAGAGGAGGAAGAAAATAGGAAACGGGATACAGCCTGTGTCTTACTGCAACCTATTCCTAACTTCTTGTGTCATTGGTAGTGTTCACAGATCAGTTCTTGATGTAGCCCACAATGACTTATTTTAGAAGCTCTGCAGAAGTTTTGTATATGGTATTATATCCACAATCGTATCCTTTCACCTTTTAAACATTATACATATAAAAACAAACCTTTACTTATTGTCACTATCGGACACGAAAGAACACAAATACACCACCGTTCTCAAGGTGAAGGAAGAAGAGGGCAGTTTATTTTCTGACTCCAACATTTATAATTTTCCAAAAGTGACAGCGGATTGGAGGGTGACAGTGACACCTCTCCAATCACACTGGACAAACCAACAGTCCATCAACTTTCTCCTCCTCCATAAAGGAAGACAAAACAATGGGTTATTTACAGAAAGTGTGTGAGAAAGTTCACTACAAAAATGTCAACATCAGAAAGCTTAGAAAATCTTAAAAAACCAGGGTGACAACTTATGTCTACTTTTATGGATGTTTTCTTCACTGACCTCCTTCGGTACCATCCACTCAAATAAAAATATTCCTACTACTACTGTGATCTGTATTTAGCTGTGGTGGGTTCAATGAGCCACTACTGGAGACAGAGAATCAGTCTGAAGGTAGCTCCACAGGTGTACCAGCACCAACAAAAGAAAGTAATTTGGCCTTCAAATTTTTTAGGCTGAAGCACATCCTTAGACAAAAACCAGAAAAATCTGCAGGAGACTTCCTACCAGAGGCATCTGGATGTAAGTTCGAATTACATCAAAAATCATAGATCTCTTTTTGTTGAGAGATTCTGGACAATTCTGGGTCAAACTGACCCTGCCCCACCCCATGCGACGTCCCACACCTCCCTTCCCCCAGTTATAGTGGAAGGGTAATCTGGTATGTGCTCGTTTTTAGGAATCTCATATCCATGAAATGCTTACTTTAGATAAAACAGCTTCGAGACCAATTTGTTAGGAGCTGCTTGCAAGCCAGTTTCAACTCTACTAACAAAATTGCTGTAATTTCCAGGAGAAAAACATGATCTTTGTAAAGAGAAGAATCTAATATGGGAGGATTTTTTTGTGGACAAGATTCAGTTAAATCTGAAGTTATGGTGCCTTCATGCATCTTGTATACTACTTATGGAAGCTCACTCTGTTTTTATGAAGCATAAACTTTCAAACTTCCACATGTAAAACTGTGGTCAGCTCCAGAAGTAGCATGTTTAAGAAGAATGCTTTTAACTTAGGTTGCTTTGCTTCATAGAAAGAGCCTCATATGACTGTACTTACATTAATTATATGAAGGTTGTATTTTTGACCAAAAAATGTGTATTGCATTATATATGTTTAGAAGAAATACATTAAATAGAATTATTATGCCAAAAATATTTGGACTAATTCGCCTTTGCAGGCACTTCTCTCCACATCTTCCTATGAGACTTTTGACATTCTGACATATTCTCTTTGACATGTCTTTTATATTCTCAGAGACTGAAGTAGTTTATGCGTCAAATATTGATATGAAGTTTTGCTCATTATAGCAAAAACTGTATAAAGAAGCTACAACCAAAGAAGCCTCCCTGAGGGTACCTGACTGGGACTTGGGACTGAAAGTCAAACTGCTGAGATTGGATAAAGGGAAAACCCATTCTTCAGTCACCTGAAAGAAACAAATCAACAAGGATGTGAGCCAAATGCTGACATGCTCTCACCATGCTAAGAATCATCTCTGGCCTGCCTTGGGGTGGGGAGGCCGCAGCCCACAGACCGCTTTGCTGGGAGCAGGTTTGCCCAGATTTGACCCCATCCAAGGTGGGGGGAGGAAGTTTGGGAGTGTTGGAAGCTCTGCTGAGGGGCAGGGAACCCATCCCCCCTTACACAGCGTGGCTGTGGAACCCCCAGTGGGACATTCCTGAGAGAGGAGCTGAGGGGGGGCCTGAATCCATCAGTGCCCCCAGAGAGCCCCTGGAGCCATTCCTGAGGCCTGGCACCATGGGACATTCCTGAGAGAGGAGCTGAGGGGGGGCCTGAATCCATCAGTGCCCCAAAGAGCCCCTGGAGCCATTCCTGAGGCCTGGCACCATGGGACATTCCTGTGAGAGGAGCTGAGGGGGTGCCTGAATCCATCAGTGCCCCAAAGTGCCCCTGGAGCCATTCCTGAGGCACCACGGGACTGCAGGGATGCCACAAACCCAGAGTCTGTGTAAGGGACAAGGGCAAACTCCCCCCAGGGAGGTGCCTGGGTTTTCCTGCCTGGCCTGAGCAGATATCAACCCATCAGATTCTGTGCTTTTTTAGGGGGGCCATGACCACAAAGAAGACCAGCTGGAGAGGATCAAGAGAGCATCATTGGGATCCACAGAATGGTGACATTTTCCTTATTGTGTCCCTGTTACTCTTTCTGTCCCCCCTCCACCTATTTTCTATTTCTTTCTCTCTCCCATATTTACTATCAAGTAAACCCCATACCATTGTCACTCGCATACGGTTTCATTTGCACCTTAATTTGGGCAGAGGCATTCCTAAGAATGTTAGTAATTGGATCTTGACATATATCTAGAGTTAAATTTGAGTTCTACATAGTCATGTCATTCCTGACCCTCCTGACTCTTACACCCATCAAACGGCTTTATTTTGCTTCTCTGGAATTGTTCGGGGAAAGAGAAATTGAAAACTTCTTAGCAGATTTCAACAGAACTATATGCTTTATAAAATCCTATCAGTAGCTGGAGCAGCATCAGAGTGGAAAGAAAAGTACTCAAAAGCTGAGAAAGGAACAGAATGGATGCTCACTATGGAACACACAGCTCAGTTCTACTCCCACAACAGCAAGGGCAAAAGTCCTTGCCATTTACTCCATATAATTATTATTGCTATTACTATTATTACTATCCCAGGGGAGCAGCAAAAATAGCATCCCATTTTGCATCTGGCTTCCAGCTTTATATTAGCAGAAATGTAGGACTCACAGGAAGCAAAACAGGCCACACAAAAGGGGAACCAGTCAATCTGATTTTATGGCTTTGATGCACGGATTCTCAGTTTTCCTCAGCCTTGAGGGATGGTAACTCTCAGAAAAAAGCTGCAGCTAAGTGAACCCATGTTACCCAGCATGAGTGGTTAGCAGAGGAGTTACAGGGATGCTAGGCACCTCATCAGTGACTTACTAATTAGGGCATCAAATGCATGACATGTAGCTGGTTGGTGACTGTCCCTTTAGAGTAACCATCAAATGATCTCTCAACTTCCCTCAGAGCAATAACTGTATTTAAATGAGCCTTCGCCAGTACAAGTCCAACATAAGATAATAAGCTCCAAGTCACTGACACGCTGACAAAGTGAGCAGAGCAAATTCAGCCCACACATAAAGCATGTATCAAGTTGAAGTACACATTCTGAATTCTTCCAGCGAAAAACACCAAACTCCATGCCCAGCTCCTTCCACAGATCCTATCCAGAACTCGGAGAAGTCCCTGAGCTGACACAGACTAATTAAGAAGAAAGAGAAAGATTACATTTATGTGTAAGTTATACTCCAAAAAAGAAACACTATCAATAATGTAGTAGTAAAATACTTGAAAGGAAATGGATTTTTGATGAAGTCAGTTTTTCAACATCTTTATTCAGATAAAAGAATAATACTTTTAAATTTCTATTCACACTGACCGCCACCACTTGTTAACATTTTGCCCTGGGGAGGAAACACAGCTTAGCAGTACAAGGGCTCTATAATAAGCATCTTTATCTCCTTGGGATTCTTGTTATTTTTTCCTCAGTACTGTAAACCACATACCACTTGGGCTGACTCACACAGACCCCGGGAGGAGGACGCAGAAGAGAGAGCTGTTTTCTCATGAGAAGTTTGACATGGTGAAATTCCTCTTCCATTTCAGCAGCTCCAAAGCCGATTTGCACCCAGCTTGACCTGGCAGATGTAACTCTTCTTCTTTCACTCCTAATTTGCCTGCAGTTGGCTCAGGTTCATAGCTGTTTGGAGTGCTCTAATGGCTTTCCTGGTTGGAGCTATAAAAAACAGTCTGAGCCTACTCAAATATCAGCACAAGGGCAATATCACAGGCGCTCCTTGAGAGTGGCAGAAATAATGGGGCAGATGACCTGGCAGACAGCATTCCTGTCCTGCCAGCTTGGAGGATGTAGCCCACAACCTGTCACCATATGTTTGGCTCCAAACTAGGGGGCAGAAAGGCCAGAATGGTGCAGAGAATTCAGGTGATTTTGTTACCTCTCAACAAAGACAGGGAGCTTTGGAGCTTGCAGCATCACCTACGTTCTCTGTCATTCCTTTCCAAAGCTTTACTTCGGAGAACTAGCAGCAGGAGTCTTCCTCTTAGACACTCTTAAAGATTTGGTTTCCAAAAGGGCCTTTGTTCTATAGTGGCTTTGGATATATTGCCACTCTGAATTTTCTCCTGTTTGTTTTAATACAACAAAAGCTTTTAGCCTGCTCTGTTAAAGAAAATTAGAGGGAAGGCACTTCCAAACTGCACATATATCCTATGGACTTAAAATGGAGCACACTTCAGACACCCTTCATTTTGGCACTGGAACAGGTTGCTGAGAGAAGTTGTGGATGTCCCATTCACAGAAGTGTTCAAGGCCAGGCTGGATGGGGCTTTGAGTGACCTGGTCTAAGTGAAAGGTGTCCCTGCCCATGGCGGGATGCTGGAACTAGGCAATCATTAAGATTCTTTCCACTGGAAATTGTTCTGTAATTCTCTGACCCTGTGATCTAATTTAGACCCAGCAAACCTCTGCAGTTCAACAAAGTGAACAGTGTCAAAAAAAAGAAGTAGAATCAGAAAGCTCAGAAAGAGCTGCAAGCACCAGGTTAAACATTTGCGCTCAGATTCAACTGGTTTGAGTACTCAGCAGTGATGAAAGCACACCTCGAGCGCTGTGTCCATTTCTGGGAGCTGCAGTTCAGGAAAGACATTGAGATGCTGAAAAATGACAACAATACTCATGAAGGGTTTGGAGGGTTAGTCCCATAAGGAATGGCTGAGGGAGTTGGGGCTGTTTAGCCTGGAGAAGAGGAGGCTCAGGGGAGACCTTATTGCTCTACAGAACCCCCTAAAGGGAAGCTGTAGCCAGGCGGGGGTCCCAGCAAAAAGTGGCAGGGCAAGAGGAAATGGCCTAAAGTGGTGCCAGGGGAGGTTCAGGTTGCACATCAAGAGGAACTTCTTCACAGAAAGGATGATTAAAAATTGAAATGAGCTGCCCAGGGTGGATTCACCACCCCTGGAGGTGTTAAAGAAAGACTGGACATGGCACTTAGTGCAGTGGTCTAGATGACGTGGTGGTGGTTGGTCAGAGGTTGGAATCAATGACCTTGGGATTCTTTTTCAACCAACTGACCTTTGAGTTTGTGATTCTGTGTTAAGGGAGATGTCTTCACACCTTGATTTCACCCCACTTCAGGTGTTGGAGATGGTCAAGGCAGTCTCCAACAACAAAGAAACTTAAGCGACATAAATTTCAGATCTCGTTAGGTTGCCAATTTTATGCCTGCACCACAAGAGCCATTCTATTATATAAAGCAAAATATAAATTGAACTGCTACCTCTCAAATGCTAGTTGATTTTTTTTCATTTGGTTCAACATTATTTTGCATACCACCTCTTCTTCCACATTGGGTGGACACAGGCCTAAATGGCCAGGAAAAAATAATCTTACATGTGCAGAGATGAACTGAGGAAGGAGAAGAAAGAACATGAATTGCAGGTTACAAGGCTCCACCTTCTACTGTGAAGGCAGGTGGGATTTGTAGACAGCTTGAGCTTGGGCTGCTTGGAACAACATCAGTGCCCTCAAATGAGCCACTGACACACTGAGCACCAGTGCTCAGAGCAAGGTCAGGTCATGACCCCAGGGAGGAATGCTAACCTCAATTAGAGGGGTACAAGAGGTGTTAATTCTAAGCCAATATTCACCTCCTGCTCTTTATGTGGGGCTGTAGCTCCATGTGCCACCACTCCACACAGTGGCACAGGCTGCCACCACTCCAGTATGCTGATAAGCAGTGCTTTCCTAAAGCACTGCCACAGCACTGCTGGTTGCTACAAGCATGTATGTATTTTTGTTACTAACATCTGACCTTAGAGAATTTATTAATGAAAAACATTGCAGCTTGCAGAGGAAAACTGCTTTAGCCTGAAGCAAACTGTCACTGAGGTCAGTGAGTAAAGCAACATGAAGTTAGCTAAAGGTGACCTAGAAAAGAGGAGAAAAAAAATGTGATTTTTTTCTTTATGGCTTTGTTATGGCAAATGAGGACTTTGTGAAAGACTTTCATTCTATTTTTAATGGGTGTTTTTCTCAAAGTAGACATCAAGGTATAAGATGGGGGTGGCCAGAATATTTTCTACATAAACATATCCGCCTGTACTGTTTTAAGCAATTTTACATAATTTGCCTAACAGGTGTCTGGACCTCAGAGTTGAAAACTTGCTGTTCTATTTTTGTTTTCTGATGACTGAGCGTAAGTTCCAGTTCTAAAGTTGCAGTAACATGCAGACTACACAGAATTATTAAGGTTATACAAAGTCACTGGTTTAGTAAATGTCGGTGACAAGAGAACACAGTCTTTTCACACCAAAAAAAAAAATTAAAAAATGAATATGATTGTTTGAGAGTAAATGAAAAATATCCAACTTTGGGTAGTTTGTGTGTCTGTAATTTTGCTCTGAGCACTTTTTCTTTAACGGGGTCAGCCTTTCTGCCCAGCATCACCTTCAGTGGAGCTGAGGGATGATACCAGAGTGTAACAAAATCCTGTCCATCAGGAAGTCCTTAGGGCCCCAAAAGGTTGTTACCTTAAACCATTATTTATTTCTCCTTCAGTAAAAAGAGAAAATTCCACAGGCTGAAAACCGGCAAGGAACAGACTTAATCACATCGAAGAACGAGAAGGGAGATGAACAAACCTGTTTCTAGCTTGGCTTTATTACTGTCCACACTTGTGCCTCCAAGCAGCAAATAAACCCCAAATCTAAGCTTTTGAAAGCAACACAAAAATTGTAATCCCTTTTCTCTTGCTAATACTGAAGGGAAGACCAAGAGTCAAAATATTCCCAGAGTAAAAATCAACTATTCCAGAACCATGTGAATAAATAAAAGAAAAAAAAAAAGAAAAAGAAAAGGAAGCTGCAAAAGTCATCTTAAAAGTAGGACAAAGACCTCTGACAAACTAAAATATGGAAAAAATAAATAAATCTTGAGTGTGCCACATTCTGTGATCTAGAAGACTAAAATAACGTTTGGAGAGCCATGAATCAATATTAAGCATTTCAAAACTGTTGGCTCCCTCCCAGATACATCCCTAAAGACATACTGTGGGAACATTCTTTGCACAAAGTATTGTAGCTGCAACATAGTTGATAACTTCCCATGAATTTATAGTTCCAGGATTACTGTAAATAAAGTATGTTAAACAAATTTAAAAGAAAAAAGTATTTCAATTACAAAGACTGCACACTGAAAGAATACTCAAAACCAGCTGCCCCTGCTTTTTTGACCTTTAAAAGACCAGATGTTCAGAAATGCACAATGACAACTCCAACTTAGATGTGCCACTGCCACTGCCAGCATCACGTGCATCAACTTATGCCTAACCATGTAATTTACTGGGTTGGGGGGCAGGGGGGTTAAGTACCATTTAAGAGAAGGGCTCCATGATCAGCAAAATGGATTAACACTAGATGTTATATTTTATAAGACATGAAACATATTTCTTGGTTTAGAAAGCTTCTCTTCTCCTTTTTTCTTCCAGCACATAGCTCCCATCTCCCACCCTATCCCTACTTTTAAGCCTGGTTTCAGTTATTTCTCTCTAATCTTCCCCACACCTGCCCAAGCAGCACCCAAATCCACTACCGTGAGTGTTTGTGAGGAATTTGCCAGTGCTGAGTCTTTAAAAGCAGCCAAAGTGAGCAAGTATGGAGGCAGAGGTCAGAAAAAAAGCAAAAAAAAACCCAACTGTGTGAGTAAGCTCCATTCACAAAAAAAGAGTCTAAAATGATGCAGAATATGTTCTCAGTCTGCCAAGGCCAAACACATATTCCTTCTCCTCCTGTCCATCATTTCATGAGCACGGCTGCCACTGTGGCTTACACTCAGTAACACCTTGCTCCCCAGGTAGTCCTATTGAAAACTGCAAGACAAGGCAGGGAATAGCATTCTCAGCATTAACAGCAGTAGTGGGGCTGCCCCTTTGTCAGTCACCTACAATCTGTGCTTTTATTAAAATAGCTGTTATCTCTGCTGACAGTTTCCAGCCCTGGCGCAGCAACCCGTTCAGTTTGTAAAGGGATTTGGGGCGCCAAACGCTGCAATAAATGTTGTAACTGCCCAATTATCACTCGATGGCCACACCCTTTTGGTGTCCTAGGGGCCATGTCACTGGAGATAAGGTGTTTATGTTAACTTAGTATGTATAGCATACCTCTGAAGCTGGATGAGTGCCCTTTTGCAGGATGTTCTGTACATTAAAGTCATGCAGCCAAGAGCCCTGAAGGTGTTGAAAGAGAAGAAAAGGCTTTTCATAGAGCTTAATCCAATTAAAGCACATTAATGAAGGTTAGGATCATCTGTCACATTACCCAGACACATCCTTTCGTGCATCATCATCTAATTACAAAGTCATATTTTCTTTTAAAGCTTTTCATCTTGATCAAGAAAATGTGATGAGAAATTCAACATCTAAAATACAGGTAGCTTAGATAAGATTTCTTCATCTTTCCTTTCTTTTTCCCCTCTTTCCCCACCCTCCCTCCCCCAAAAGAAACATGATGCCTTTTTTTTTAAATAGTGGCTTTTTTCCTCAGGTAATTCAAACTGGCATATATCCAGTACAGCCTGGGGAAGAATCCCAAATAACATCTCCAAAGCTTTTGTTTGAGGGATTGTAAGACCTTACTTCAGAATAGTAGAGGAAGAAAAGAAAGCAGGGAGATTGAAACACCACATACTGCAAATGAATAAAGGATTTCAGGTGCTGTGGCTGCTGGAATGGTATCAGGCTAGATTTCTCTAACAGCTTTGAGAGCACCTTCCCACCATCATCACATTAAACACAGTTGTCAGAGAGAGCTCTACCATCCTTGACAAAAAAGAGGGAAAAAAGAGGGAAAGGCAAATTCTCATTTCTGTACAACCCTCTTTATGCAACTTCAGCAGGGCAGGGGATAGGAGAGGAGAGTTTATGCAGGCAGGTGAGCATCCCTCTGTGAAACTGCAAATTCCTTCTGAATCTTCCTGGGAGCAGCTGGAGAGCACAAATCTTCACACTTAAAAGGGCTAGGACTGGAACCAAGAGCAGTTTAATTTCTAAAACTTGGGCAGTAGTTAAAGCCATTAAAGATGGATGTGACGAGAATCCTACTGGAGAGGAATTTTTTTGAGAAATTCAGTAATGCCTTGAAAATACACCTTGATCTCATAATTATTCTGTGACACGAGCATGACAACTTCTAACTATATCAGCCCCCAGGTTGGTTACTGCTACCTCCCCACCAAAGGCTACTGGTTTGGTGCCACAACTGTTGAGTTCATCGCTGGACTCATCCATGTCAGTGCAAACGCCAGTTGCCCATGTCACCTGGCAATGAAGGTTTCTCGGATTAACTCTTGTCCAGGAGACCTACAAGAACACCCAAGCTGTCACCCTCAGGAATAGTTCCACTTGGTCACACCCACTTCTCAGCCAGCTACAGAAAGAAAATAGATTGTGACCATGTTCCCAGGGGTCTCAGGTTGAAGGAAGAGATGAGGATCTGACTCCATGTTTCAGAAGGCTTGATTTATTATTTTATGATATATATTACATTAAAACTATACTAAAAGAATAGAAGAAAGGATTTCATCAGAAGGCTAGCTAAGAATAGAATAGGAAAGAATGATAACAAAGGCTTGTGGCTCAGACTCTCTGTCCGAGCCAGCTGGGCTGTGATTGGCCATTAATTACAAACATCCAACATGAGCCAATCACAGATCCACCTGTTGCATTCCACAGCAGCAGATAATCAATGTTTACGTTTTGTTCCTGAGGCTTCTCAGCTTCTCAGGAGAAAAAATCTTAAAGAAAGGATTTTTCACAAAAGATGTCTGTGACAATAGATTATTGTAAATATCGCACTGCTGACCCTCGACATTCAATCTTAGTGTCTTGAAACTGGTGCTGCAGGGAGGCTGAGGCAGGAAACATACATGTATTTTTGCTTTCCCTTCCAGCCAACATGAAGAAATATTTTAGTTTCCCAACAAATCCCAAAAGGCTGCACAACACATAGCTCCCACTAGTGGCTTGGTCCAGCTGCTGACGTTGGGCTCTGAGCACATACGCTGAACTTTGTGCAATCTGTTCTCTGATATTTGCAGTGCTGCAAGGAATGCTTGGGTTTATTAAGTTTGTTGTGTACTTCAAGCAAAGACAGCAATTTAGGAGGCACGACCAGTGTGCCTAATTTCTCACTTTCATCTTAAGTGTTAATGAGGAGTTGGCCCTGCTGAGGACTACATACATCTCTGAAAATTCAGCAGACTTGGACACAGGTCTCATGGTCCACTACCTCATACACTGAAATGAATGTTAATGCAAATCCAAGCCAAACCAGCTTCTCCCAACCTTCCTCTGTGGAAAGGAGGGGGACTAACACCCAATCTTAAAACTTAAAACACATGTGAGTACTTATAACTGAAGGTATCTACAGGAGTGGTGGATGCAAAACCAAAATGCAATAAAAAGGCATAAATTATACTGTGCTATTTTTATCCTCTTCATATTTCTCATGAGCCAAGCAAATGCAAGTACTACTGATGCAACCATTCCCCGTGTATTTGTGCTTAGGACACTGCAGACATTATTTTGATTAAACTCCTCTCCATTACCCTACTGGGGACAGACATCTCCTGGTAAGCAGGCACAGCTACCAAAGGGCTCAGCATCAGGGTCACCATCTGCACCTTCACCCCCTTTCCCTGAGACTCTCTGCCTCGTTCTGCAACCTTTAGCCAATGTAAGAGATCAAAACTACTGCAAACTTACCCCCAAAGCTTTGGGGATGGATGCTTCACTGCCTTAGGTCAGTCTAATCTAATTCTAACTTTCAACACAGAGCACATTTAACAGACACCTGAGAAGCTAAGACAACCTGCTGTATACTTCCTCCCATCTGCCTACATGCTGACAATTGAGATCAGTGGCAAGAACAGAGGAAAATCCCACAAATTCACTTCATTACTAACAGTTACCTATCCTGCAGCAATATGTGTGTGCTTTCCTAATGCCTTCAGTGCTATGTTAATTTCCTGGTGCATAAAGTTTCTTTAGCATTCATGTAACAAATACAGATTTGGCACAAATGTTACTTTCTGAACATATAGGGTCAGATAGCCTTAAACTCTGGAAAAGCTGGCACCCCATCATAGCCCCTTTCTGGTTTTATTCTGTTTCTGGTTATCACTGGTCACATTTATCACCGTATGAATGTAACTGTCAAATTGTCCTTTTATGAAAGAAAAAGGTTGTCCTTGTGACAGGCTTACTTTTCTGCGTGCCATGGTTTATAGGAGTAGTAGCAGCCCTAACAAAGAGCATGTGACCTGATTTCCCAGATGTCTGTAAATGTACTTGGCGTTGAATTTTAAATTTGACGGAATTCAAAGCTCTTCATATAAAACACAACTCAAGTTAACTTTTATCTCTATTTTTTCCCTTTCTGTCTCTCAGCAGCTGTTCTTCTTTTATTATTTCATGTGCTATATTCAATATGCAAAGTTTCCTTGTTTGTTAGAGTGCATTACACTTTCTAATGCATCTGTCATGCTGAAAAACAGGAAAGTAGCATAAAGCCTCTCTTGTGAGTTTTTTCCCCCAGTTAAAGGAAGGCTTAGGTAAAAGGAAAAAAAGAAATAAATGAAAGAAAAGAAATTTGCCTGTGAGCATCTAGAGAGCTTAAGAAAAAGGTTCTTCAGCTGTATGAAAGTTTAAAAATTAAAATACCAGTGAATTTAATGCTTAGAAATTACAATGACTGGTCCTGGGAATTTTCCTTAAAAGGGTGATTTGGGAGCTAAGACACAGATAGAGAGAGACCTGGATTCTGTTCTACATCTCAACATCTTACTGGTTAATCTCTCAGATTATGCCAACCCTGGAGGTAGTTAGAAAAATAATTCACATTCTCATCTGAACCAATGCAGGGACCTATGGGAGTGGGGGTTTTAGATACAATATCTAGACTTGCTTTTTCCCTTCCTTATGTTAATTCTGCCAAAACTGAGCCCAAGACAAGTTCAGTCCTGCCCCAGAAGTCTTTCCTCACTAAAGCTTCTTGGATTATAAGACATTTGGAGGTTTGTTGTTAAGTTTCTTCAGAGCAGAAAGATCACAAGGGCTGGATCTGGGTATTTCTTCACAGCAGTCAGGATTATGAGGCAGTAGGAGAAACCCAGCCTGGGCTGTGCAAAATTAACTCAGGTTAATTCACTAATTCAAAGTCCCAGCAGCTGAAGATCACTCCTGCAGAATTCTAGATGGACATTGCACCCTTCCTTATGGAATCCACCTGAATCTCCACAGCATGCCACACGGCACTGAACAGCTTTCACAACTGTGCACACTGTAGGATATTCTTAGCAATAAATAAATTACTATTTCTCAGTAATAAATAAAAACCAAACAACAGAATTAATGGGCATTTAAGTAAACATTAGGAATATCATTAGTTACTGGGGCAAATAGGAACTATATCCCCTTTTTTTTCTACAAACAGGTGTGTATAAGGGTGCCACTATAGGACATGAAAGAACACAATTACATACTACTGTTCTCCACGTGAAGGAAAAAAGGGAAGTTTATTTTCCGACTCTAACATTTATAGTTTTCTAAAAGTGACAGCAGATTGGAGGGTGACAGTGACACCTCTCCAATGACACTGGACAAACCAACAGTCCATCAACTCTCTCTTCTTCTATAAAGGAATGCAAAACAATGAGTTATTTACAGAAAGTGTGTGAGAAAGTTCACTACAAGAATGTCAACATCAGAAAGCTTAGAAAATCTTAAAAAACTAGAGTAACATAAGGGGACAGTGCACTTAATATTTTTAAGCAGCTTTTTAAAAGGCAGGCTCAATCTAACCAACAGAGCTAAATGTATGAATTTTGGCTGTATGAATGTATGAAAATGGCTGCAGCTCATTTCCAAAAGCAGGTTGTCACAAAAAAGTTCACATCCCTGACTAATTTTCTGGCAGGTTTTGCTGGTGGTTTCTAATTTGAACCAAGTTTCATAGGGGCAAAATCCTTACGTCTCTCTGCGTGGCACCTGAGTCAGAGGCTGGAGTGTGTCTCCAGCAGCTGGCCAGGCAGTGTGCTTCCAAGTGCAGCCATATTCTTTCAGGATGTATTTTCAAAGGTGTGCTCTTCATTTTGAAGCAGAGCAATGTGAGATCTAACACTTGCCGTCCATGAAACAGAATTATCTTATTCTACCCGGCACTTCTTCAAGTCCAAATATTCCGCATATTAAGCAGGATTTTTGGTCATCAACAAATGAAATGGAGCCATCAGGCAAGGTTACATCACAGATGTTGTCTGACTTCATTCAAAGTTCAGTGTTGAACTACATATATATATATATATATAAATAAGATACTGTAAGTAAGCTATGTCTCTGGCCAGCCTCTCCAGCCCAGCAAACATTAACCCTTTTCTAGCTGGGTCACTGTGGGCTGCGTTGCAACTCCTTCATGCAGCTCCCTTGTTTTAAAAGCTCAGAGCATTCTTGTCTCTAGACCCAGCCACAGCAAATTCCCTGCAGAATCAGTCTGTTCATGAGCCAAAAGCCCAACACAAAATTTAAATATATTGCAACGTTTTGGGGAAAAAAATATTACCTTGGTACTCAATGTATAGCAAATATGTGTTTTGTTGCCAGGCTATTTGGTCTTTCTGAATGCTATCTTAATGTTTTGCAAATACTGTTTCTCTCCCAATCTGTCTGCATGCTGACATTTTCAAGCAATCTGAAACCACAGTCTGAAATTATATTTAAGTTCCTAAAATCCTTTAAAATTTCTAATTGCCTTTTAAATATAGGACTGATTGACTCAGAACTAGATCTACAATCAGAAATTATGAGCTAAACATGTTTCTCATTTTAACTCTACAGCCACATAGCCAACATTACATTTATGTAGTGCTCAGAGATTGCAGTTAAGACTGGGTTTCAGAGAGGAAACTAAGCTAGAAAATACGCATTTAAAAATACCTTCAAAATTGTGATGGAAATATTAAAAAAAAAAAAGAGGCTGAAAAAAGAAATTAATTAAACTTCACTGCTCAAAAGCACAAAGGATCTTGATGTGCACTGCAGAGAAAGTGCATATTATGTTGGTAGGAAAATCAGATCCTTCAGATTACTCTTCTCCTTCAAGTAGATTGGATCTAATTTAAAGTGTCCTGTCCTTAATCCACACAATATTTAATTATTCACGTGAAAGAGTACCATTTCAACAGGGGTGGTTTAGAAAACCCCATGCTAATGATACCTGAGTCACTCCAGACAAGGTGGTACCTCAATGTCCTGTTCCTCTCTCTTGGGTGACTTTCCTGCTCAGACATTATTAATAGGTCTGCATACCTTCTGAACCAGCTCTGCCTTGACACACTGCTGAGGGAGAAGAATTACCTAAACCCGGCCACAGCCATCTGCCAGGTCAGTCTAAAGTGAGACTTGAGTGCTTTAGAGCATTGCAATCATATTCATTCCTTAGTCCCATGGGTGCTTCTGCCTCCTGATCCACCAGATGGACAAAGGTGAGACTGAAACATCTTGGAAAACACCTCACTCTACCCCAGCCCTGATGCAGATCACAACATGGTCCTCTGTTGTGATCCCAAGGTTTTCCTTTTTGTTCCTAACTCTATAAGGGAAAACCCCCAAGACTTCTCTCCCTGACACAGATCAGCACCAAGAGCAGCCAAGAGAGTAGAGATAAATATCTGATATCCATTCTTCCTTACATTTCTGAGCCTTTTTAGGCTCCTGAAAAGCTGCTGTCAGTACTGTACAGACATTCAGTTTGCAGCTGAATTCCAGCAGTTCAGAGATCCATAATGGAATCACTAAAAACAATAGATCAGAGTAAAAAAAGTGATGCCTGATCCACATTTTCACAGGTTCTTCCATATCTATTAGTTCTTTTGTGGCAAGTAGTTTATCTCTGTTAATATCCCAAACATATAATCTCTATGCCTGAGGAGGCTGGTGAACACTAAATAAAATGCAAGACTAAAACAATAGAAAGAGTAGAAATAAGTCATATATTTCTGTATGCCTGTGGGAGTACAGGAATTGAGAGTTTGGCGTGAGGAATGGGAAGATAGGCTGAAGGAGGAGAGAAGCAGGAGAACACTTTTAGAGGTAGAAAGGGCTAAAATCTTATTTCAAGGCATCTGTCTAGGAAGTGATGAGCAGATGAGAATCTCACAACATCTGGCATTTAAAGAGAAAGTCAATATTTAACAGGATTTCCTCTGTCTTTCAAAATATTGATTTTTGAAACTGAACAGCTTTTAAAAAGCACATGCATACATACAAAAACAAAAACAAAACAAAAAAAAAAACAATTCAAAAGCAAGCTAGCCACAGTGCTGGGTCTTAGTACATCAAGCAGCTGTCTCAAATGTGGCTACCACCTGCCCCAAGGGAGGATTTAAACCTGACAGACTAGAAATTAAGGAACAATTGTCCTCAGTTGATCAGGTCATATTCGCAATTCAACCTAGCCTTAAAGTCCATCTGCAATTCTGAGGGGCCATGGTCAAAATATGTGCCATGTACAGCTGAAAGGTCTGGCCACAAACACATCCTGCCTCCTGCCCTAACACAAGGAGCAGGGCAGGAATGGGGCTCACACTGCTCCTTCTCCACAGCGCTCTGGTGCCTGTGTTTCCTGCCCTTCCCCTGTGAGGCAGCAGCAGAACAGGACTGCAAAGAGCTATTTTGCAGGAAAAGATGTGCGTGGTGTGGTTCATAGCTGATCGTGCTCACAAGACTCTTCTAGGCTGGGCTGATTGTTCTCCTGAAAGTATTACGCATTTAGATACATAAAATAAGTGTTATCAGATCAAGAGCTAGGAAGAGAGGCTAGGTTTATCTATTCTCACAGGAATTTACATATTTCTATATGTATGTATTTCTTGGAAGCCAATGATTTTATAATGTAGAGAAGTATTTCTGAGAAAGTGTCCCTCTTCTAACAGAAAATAATCTGAGCTCTCTAGATTCCAAATGAGCCAAACTCTCCATACACTTGAGCTGGTTAAATCAGTTGTGACTATGACCAGAACTGCCATTGCATTCTCAAAAACAAGGGTCTAATGATCCATGCTGCTATCTTGGAAATGAATTATAAATACCTTTCAAAACAGGGTTTAGTTTTCCATGGCAACTTTTAAATCAAGTGTTGCCTGCACTTGTCAAGTCTGTGGCCAAAAACACCATGTATGGATTATCTCAAAAAGGCCCTGTTTCAGAAAGGAAATTTCTTTTTCTGCTCCATTTCTTAATCTGAAGTATACCCTTCTTCCAAATTGAAAAAACATGTGCATGGAAAAAAATGTAACAGGAAACTTGGATGAAGGAGCTGCAACAGGAGGTCATCATTAAAAAGTTCTAAGTTTAAAGCCGAAGAAGGCCAGGAAGTGTCATTCACTCCTTACAAGCCATGGTAACAAACCTAGACTTGGGTTGGAAAAATCTCCGTCATAAACAAACTTCAATACGTGCCCAGAAGGAAAGTTAAATAAAACCCAGGCCAGGTAGACTGGGTTTAATTTAACCCCAAACTGTAAATCAAATCCTAACCAATGATGCCCCAAAAGAGTCAACAACCTTGATCCAGATAAAAGCCAGCTTAATTTGTTAAGTCTGAGTACTGTTCAGTTGTCCTAAATTCCATCTCAGCCCCTGAGCCTAGTGTTTCCTTTTTGCTAAATGTTTTTGAAAGCCTGAAGTAGCCAAAACATCTAGTACAAAGACTTGTGTTCAATTTTGGCCATGATAATAAGTACTGGATGACAAAGGGCTTTTTCCCTTCCAAATTTTTTTCCTCTGAGTTAAAGCTACCTTACCCAAAGCCCCTACCAAGAAGTTCAATTTCTCTGCAGGAAAAGGCATTACTAAGAAGGAAGAGGATGGACACTGGACCTCAGATCTCAGGCTTTCCTTGCAAAACAAAGGAGACAAATCCTTGCAGAGTACAGCGTACAAACGCCAGCAATGTACAGTTCACTGGAGCACGGGGTACTGTGAATCCACAAGTTACAAGTCTGTATTCCCTGAAGAACTGCATCATGAGGAGGACATGCACATGAGCCAGATGCACCGTTTCTGTTCATGTAGCAACTTACCTTCTCTGTAATGTCTTTCACTTCAAAATCTTTCTTTGAAAAATGATGTGGGCCTAATGTAGCAGCTACAGAACACTGCTGTGGCATACCTGGTTTGCTACACAGGCCACTCTGGAAAGCAGCTGAGGAGGACTGAACAGCCTGTCTCCTCTTCTGCAATTGTCAGGTGTTGGGAAGGATGAAAGTTTGACAAGTAAGTCTCACAGATATGTATGCTTAGCAGAAAGATTTTTTAATGTGGAGTCTGATGAAGGAATAGAGATGGAAGCAAGCTTTGATATAGAAGAAAAGAGTTGCTGAGCCAGTCTTACTGGATAACCAAGGAGGCAAAGGGTGTGTTAGTTAGAAGGAGTTTTTATGGCTTAGAGCAAAGGATAAACCCACCTCAAACAAGAAGATGTTTTTACCAAGCAGAAAGATAGCACAGGCAAAGAAGGCAGCAAATCTTGCAAGCAGAAAAAAGGTCTCAGAATTTTCCACTGCAAGAAATCTGAAAAACAGCTTCTAGGTTAAACTGTAATGTACTAACTTTTAGTGATTGGAGAACAGTAACATGAATATGGTAATTATAGTAGTTATGATAGGCCATAGATAATAGTTAAGGTATAGATTGGTTCTACTGTATGAAGATGCTCAGCAAAGAAAAGTATATAATGCACTGTAACCAAAACCAAAGGGTCTCCAGGCCTGCCTGCAGCTGGAGCTGACAGCTGTAGGCACAGCTCTGTCACCCACCACCCTGGACTGCTGTAACCTCTTGGATGGTATAAACTGCATTTTGGAGAGCTGCCTGGAGTCCCACATCTCTCATTTTGGCTCTTACAGTCAGGATCTGCCCATGCAAGGGGTTGATCACTAGGAGTGAGCCAGTATTAAGGACGGCTTTTGAAGATGACTCCATAAGCTCCAAAATCTCACTGCTGCAGCTAAACAAGCCATTTGTAAAATCCTGGACAAAGAATTTCTTTTGGATTTCTTTCAAATTTCCTCAGCAATTGGATGTACACAGAGTATGCTTACACTGCTTACACTGAAAATGCATTATTTCCTTCTATGCATTATGTGACTTGGTTCTCTAGTTCAGATGCTGGACAATTTATTTTAATTTCTTATCCATTTTTACAGGATCAAACTTAACTACATAATCCTCAGGTTTATTAACGTGACCACATGTTCTGCTCTCTCCCTTCTCTCCTAATGACCTGGGGCTGTGAATAGGCTGTTGTTCTGACACTACAGGGTGTGAATGGCATGTTAGCATTCAAAGTTAGTGCAGGATCTGGTTGTTTGGCATCCCTGAATTTATGCCCATCTGTCAAAGTGGTTTTGTTCCCACTCAAACAGTCATATGTCGGTGGCAAGAGACAGGACAGGCACCAGGTGTAAGTTCAGAGTAGATGCAGCTAGAGTGTTAAAAGGGGAAAAAAAGAGGAAAAAAAAGAAAAAAAGCACTGCTTTGCAAGTAGCTACTTCTGATAGCAAGTAATCAAAATGTATGGAGATTACAGACTCAGATTTCTTGACATTTTGAGGCATTATGCCACAAACAAATGCTTTTATCCTTAAAATGTTTCATTGCTTGGAATTTACATTTGAAAAGCCTAATTAAGGGACAATATTGTCCCCCACAGAAAATAAGCAACCTCCACAGATTCAGTGGATACCCTTTGAAGTATGCTGAAAAACTTACCCTTACGTAAGACTTAATTTTACTAGTGGAGGGCTGATGTTTCTTGTTCCTTCAAATAAGCTACAGGCACTCAAACAGGCATAAGCCTGATAAAGTTGTCCCATGAAGAAAAGAAAAAGCAAGAATTGCATTTTGGGAACACCATTTTCTTTATTCTGATCACAGCAAAAAAAAAAAAAAACCAAAAAGGTTTCACTGCTTCAACAGTAAGCAAATTGAGATTTGTCTAATACTGTGAGCCACACTTAGAGCTTAAGGACATGGACATGTGCTAGATATTCAGTAGCTTGTGCAAGGATGTTTAGGAGATCTAGTCTAATAGAAAGCACCCAAATCTCTGACAGGAGACTGTGACCGTGTTCACAGGGGTCTCAGGTGGGGGGAAGAGACGAGGATCTGACTCCATGTTTCAGAAGGCTTGATTTATTATTTTATTATATATATTACATTAAAACTACACTAAAAGAATAGAAGAAAAGGTTTCATCAGAAGGCTAGCTAAGAATAGAATAGGAAGGAATGATAACAAAGGCTCTGTCTCTGACAGAGAGTCCGAGCCAGCTGACTGTGATTGGCCATTAATTAGAAATATCCAACATGGACGAATCAAAGATCCACCTGTTGCATTCCACAGCAGCAGATAATCAATGTTTACATTTTGTTCCTGAGGCCTCTCAGCTTCTCAGGAGGAAAAATCCTAAGGAAAGGATTTTTCATAAAAGATGTCTGCGACAGGAGACTCCCATTTTTCTCCCTCTGTAGCTGATTGTGACAGCGGTCACAAGGGTTCCTGATTGGGGGAAGAGACGAGAACGTTGACTCTATGATCAGAAGGCTTGATTTATTATTTTATGATATATAAATATTATATTATGACTATACTAAAAAGAAGGAAAGGTCTCCAGGAGCTGCTAAGCTAAGAATAGACTAGAAAAGAATGATAACAAAGGAGCTGGCCCTGACAGAGAGAGAGAGAGCCAGCTCTGCTGTGAGTGGTCACTGGACCCAAACATCCACAGGGGACCAATCATGGATCCACCTGTTACATTCCACAGCAGCAGATAACCATTGTTTACGTCTGGTTCTGAGGCCACAGCTTCTCAGAAGGAAAAATCCTAAAGAAAAGATTTTTCACAAGGAGATGTCTGCGACAGCTGAGTAAGAAAGTCTTCCTACCACATGTGACTTTCAGGAGGACAGACCTCTAATAGGAGAAGGGTCACCCCTTAAACATGCTGAGAGAAGGTAGAGAAGAATCAGAAAGGCAATGGGACTGAGCCAAATGGGATGGGGGAACAAAAACTGGGAAACACGAGAGTAACACACTCTCATCACCCCTTGGGTACACTGAAAAGAGAAGGTGCTTTTTGGTGCCAAAAGGACAAAGGAATTCAAAATGTTATCAGGTATTGTGGCTCCCACAGCTGGACCACTCATGATGGATAAAGCCCTGAGAGTTGTACCCCTTACATTTCTGCATGTAAAACTGATGTGCAGCCCACACATCCCTCAAGAGGTCTGTGGGCACCCTCAGGGCTCACAGCCCTGACAGAGGGTGCACATCTTCACTGGGACACCCCTCAAGGACAATCTGTCCCAGCTGGCACATGTTACTGGTACTTTGGAGGACATATATCTAGGTCCCGTGTCCTGCAATAAACTGACCTAGCAGTCTTTGACAGTAAGTTTGCAGGAAAGAGAAAAAGAGCATTGGAGGAGTGTCCTCTTTGATGGAGGAGTGGTGAGTGAGTGTGAAAGCACCACTTAGGTATCAGATTATGCTTTCAGTTTGGCAGATCTAGATAGAAAATATCAGATTTGCAAGACAGCTTTGTGCAAGAGTAGGTACTAGGAAAAAAAAAAAAAGAAGGGACCCAGTGAAACCTCATGCTGAAGATACAGTAGAAAAAAAAAACAAGTAAACATCTTTCTCCCCACATCAAGGTAGCTTGTAAGTTAACAAGCCAGAAACAGATGTTTGGTATCTCACTTTCAGCGTCAGCAGCTCCCCAGAATGATTCCTGAGTTTTGTCATCTTTGGTGTTCTGCTCAAAGCCAACAATCAAGAGACAGAAAGAGCTCTGAAAGCTCTCTGTTGGCTGGTGTTTCCATCTATGCTTTCTTGCCTGCAATTAAAACATTATGATTTATACCCTTGTGATAAAAAAACAGATAATATGGGTTTTTTTCTTAGCATCCAAATAGTTAATATATTCAGACTTTATGAGAGTTTAGGATATTACTACAGAAAATGGGAAAATAAAAGAAGCGTAAAAAAAAAATGTAGAGGTGATGGAATAATCCCATAGTGCCCCCCTTTGATTCCCAGGATGCTCAGGTGCTGAGGGTTGCTAAACCCTTCCAGTTATGTTAACATAAATTAAAATCATATTAAGGTGCAATTCCCAACTGCAGGTAACACATTAAGTTAAGAAAAATGCGGGCAGACTACTCTGATGTTTATTGGAAATGGAAAGAGAAAGACACAGAGAGAGGGGGAGAGCAGAGAATGTAATTGCTTCACAGTAAGTGGAAGCATTTCTGGATGAAATAGTACTAGCAGTACTTATTAAATTTCATAACAGGGTGTTCTCAGCTCAAATACCCTCTTTAGTCCTTGACTTTATAACTAAGACTGACAGAGCAAAACCATTATGAAACCAGACAAATATAAAAGTCTCACTTATTTTAAATTGCTTTTTCCCCTCTAGCATTGCTGCACTCTCTGGATCCCTGAGGTTGGAGTGCACTCCTATGTAACTCACTTCATGCACCAGGAGATTTACCCTTCCAGATTCCTTCATTACCAGTTCTTAAACCAGCTCTGAAATCAGAATGTGGTTATCTTCTGTGTCTCTGTCCACTCATCCCTGGTCCCAGTCCCTGTCCTCCACTAAAAACACCTTTCTATCCTCTGAGTTTTCAGAGCAGATAAAACAGTCACCTCTGCATACTTGGCAGATGAAATAACTCTAATAAGCTGGCATACAATTCTCAGCTTTATCATAAAACCTTCACGGAGAGAAGTTGAGAGTTTGGCAGACCCTTTGTCTTTTATTGACCCTATTCCCCTTCAAGAATCAGGTGTAAACACCAGGTCTTCCCACTTTGTCTCCAGGAGAAGTTAGGAAGAGCTGAAGCCTTCCTTTCCTCAAGCAACCCAGTACTATCCCTTGCTTTGGATATGCCAATATTTCCTGTGCCTCCTCCAGACTGTCTCCTTGCCCAGACAGTTTGGTAATGACTGTTCTGAGGACTGCCAAAGTCTTTAAAAGGCTGGTAACTCATTACAGGGTAACAGTGTCCCTTTTGCAAAGAAATGCCTCCAACATAAAAGTTCTACCTTGCCATCAATTAATCCTTGTCTTTCACGCAGCATATTTGTACATAACCACACTTTATGTATACCTACATGACTAATACATATGACTAGCTATTGATTAAGATCAGATAAAGAGCAAATTTCAGGGTGAGAAGAGGTTTGGGATGACACCTGCCTACATAGCAAACTGGAACACATAATCAGCCTGCTACAACTTACAAAAAACATTGTTGTGACCATCTGCACTGCACCATTAGATTTTTTGGGGGGGATTGCATTCCTTTTTCCTACACTGCCAATCTTGCACCTATTTTGCTTTCATTTAGATTATTTCTTGCGCAACCCTTCTCATGCTGATTGAAAATAAAATGAAAATTTTAAAAATGCAGACCAGAAAACACATTGATATTTAGCCAGAAGATTCGTAACACATTTTGACATACAGCAGCAAAAAATTAAAAATCATATCCAAGCAAGGATTATTTTCAGTGTATCCCACATGCATCTTTTATATATATATGTGTACACATGCTACACCTGTTGTGTAGCAAGGTGAGGTAAAGACTCTCTTTTCCCATACAAAGTAAGCACAACCTTCACATCCTTAGCCATTCAGACTAATGGCCATAACAGTCTGCCCCAGTGCTCCTCTCTGACCCTACCTGCAGTGCTGCACCCAGCTCTGGGATCCTAAGCAGAGGAAAGATATGGACCTGTTGAAACAGGTCCAGAGGAGGGCCAGAACAAATTATCAGAGGATTGGAGCATCTCTCCTGTGGGAAAAGGCTGAGAAATTAGGGAGTGTTAAACCTAGGGAAGAGAAGGTACCAGGGAGATGATATCGTGACCTTTCAATGCTTAAAAGGGGCTTATAAGAAAAATGGGGCCTGTAGTGACAAGGGCCTGTAGCCCTTTTCTAAGGGCTTATGGCTTTAAACTGCAAGATGGTGGGTTCAGACTAGACATAAAGAAGAAATTTTTTTATGATGAAAGCAGTGAAACACTGGAACAGGTTGCCCAGAGAGGTACTAGATGCCCTGTCCCTGGAAGTGTTCCAGATCAGGGTGGACAGGGCTGAGAGCCACCTGATCTAATCAGAGGTGTTCCTGCTCATTGCAGGAGGGTTGGAATGGCTGACCTGCAAAGGTCTCTTCCAACCCAAAGTATTCTGTGATTCTGATTCCAAGCCCTACTGGCTCTGGGAGTGGAGCTGCCAACTCTCAGAGACATCTGGCTGCCAAGAGCCAGAGTGAAGGAGGAGCTGGAAGGAGCCTCAGTGCAGGATCCACTGCCCTTCCCTTCAGAGAGGCTTGCAAGCTAAACATCTTGCCCTTCATCCCTGCCACTGTCCAGTCTCATACCTCCTTACCCTGACCCTTGCACACTGACTTGACTTTCTGGATCATGCCCCAGCACCATGAACTTGCTGGGCAATCACTGAATCCAGGCTGATCCAAGTCACTGTCTCTGAGTGTTATCATGGTGCTGATTCAATTCCAGGCCCCTGGGTAATGTCATAATGGCCAGAGGTCACACTCAGCACACAGCTCACTTGCCCTTTTGGAGCTGCCAGCTGTCTTTGATACCCCACACTGTACCACAGATTTCTGACAAAAAAATTGTTTCTTTTAAATAGGAGCTGGTCCTCAGGTCTGTCCAGGATCCTGACCACAGAGAGCTCTGCATTACCATTGCCAGCCCCAATGGCATTTTGGCCAATCCCACAGTTAGCTGCCAAACAAGAATGCCTTTTTGAGAACCTCTCACTTCCTTTGTGTTGACTCCACTCATTGCTTGTCCTTGGGAAGAACTAAGATTATCATATGTTTTGGAGCATACCCAGAACCTCAGTTTTATTCCTGGCTCTTTTCTATAAAAGAGAGGTTAAAAAAGAGAGGTTAATGCTATAGCCCTTGCATATGTTATCAGCAGAAGCTCCTTCAGTGTGAAGATAGAGATCACAGGTGTTTGGCAGCGAGTGCTTGTTCTCTTGTGTCCACTCAAGAAGGCACAACAGCAACACACATCAAGGTTATTGATTGCAAATGCCAGCTCTGGGACTCCCATGGAAAAGTGTGTCAGCTCCCAACAGGTCAGAAGGAACATTATACAGCTGAAAGCCAACCGTGAGTCAAGTGATTCATAGATAAGTAAAAGGGGATTCTTTGTTATGTTTTTCCTCCCTTGAAACAAAATCATGTTTCCTGGATTGACAGGTAAAGAGGAGCATCTACAGAATTCCTTGTGAATGCTTTCCACAGAATTCTAATGTATGCTAAGTTGAACTATTAATATTCATAGATCAGTTACTGCCAAAAGAAATAATTTTTACAACAAATATAGCTTGCTGCATTCTAAGCTGTCAAATCTCTTCAGGATTTTGATGCTCAGATACCACTTTTAAGCTCTAGCAGAATCCAGAAAGCAAAACTATCTTGTAATTTTAATGAACTTCAATTGTTCAATCTTTCTTGCTTCTTTTCCAGAAAAACAAATCCTATAGACTCGGGTTCTCAATTTCTCCAATTCACTATGAGTTTGAAAAGATCAGCCACTACTGAAGCCATTAGAGAATATCCTTAGATGGTCCTTTAATATTTCAAAAGGTTTTAAACAGATTTTTGTCAGACAGACAACACAAGTGCTTTTAGAATATTCTGTTCTGTTCACTGCACTTAATTTTTCAGATTTTTTTTACAGTAGAAATGTCTTGAATTAGGTAATCATTTGAGTAAAAAGAATTAAAACAGCTTTAACCTAAGCCAGAATATATTTATTTTTACTTTTATCTGTTGAATTGTCTTTTGAGGCTACTTTGTTCTGTCTAGCTATTCCTGTGATTTATTAGGCTGTTGTTCAAACCTTAGCAGAGGACACCATAAAATATCATAACAAAAGTCACATGGCGGATTCCCTATATCCCAAACACCCAATTCTATTCAATAATATAAGAGCAGTCCACATCTGGAGAAGCCATATTTCACTTTTCTCTAAGGGGAAAAAACCCCAGTCAGTAAAACCACATGTTGTTTGTCATACTGAAGGAAGAGGAAAAACAGAAAAGTAGTAGTTACCTAGTACTGTTGATGCCTCAAATCAAGCTGGATAAATTCTTTTTCCTTTAACTGGACATTTATGCCTTAAAAAATAAAATTTTCCTTAGATGGAAGCATAGTTTCAGAGCTATGGCAAATTGCATGTCATGGTTATGAAAGTCAGTGAAAATGTGCCTAACTTCAATCCTTGCATGTGGGTTTCTTTAGAAATACATAGTGGGAGAGCTCTTTTCCAAAAATCTGAATGTATTTAAAAGAAAATTATAGGTGCTAGTTCTTACACAAAAACAATCTCAAAATAACCTGATGTCCACAAACTTTGATGGCTGAGACAGAATTTGAAGATGAAAAACCTTTGAGCACCACACCTCCTGGAAGCTAGGGATCCTTTCTTTGTGTTCATCATTCGTGTCAGATTTTCTGGAGTGGGAGGATAAGAATGTGGCCTTGAGTCAAAGCAGCCTCACTGACGTAGCACATTTCCGTAATTGATCTGGCTGTGAAACTAAACTGGGATGCCACTGATCTATTTTCTTTGTAGGCTTACAAACCAGCAGGATCGGATTCCATGCAAGTTCATTGCCTGATTTGATTTTCAACTGAATTGCAATTTGTAACAAAGGATTGTGGAGAACATCACAGGCATGTTTGTGGCAGATTCATCCTGCTGCAAATTCACACGTTGCAAGCTGCAAAAAACAAACATAAAACAAGAATTGGTATGTTATACTGGGAATACTTTAAAAATAAATTGTGAATAGCCATCATAAAGCTTTGAATGTGTAAACGTGCATTTGTTCACTTTTTTATACCATAATTTCCAGCAGCGGAGCAGCTCTTAGAAAGCTGATATGACTCCTTGTCACTAATACAGCTGGTTTTCTCCATATGTTCTTCATGCTATTTATGTGTGTTAGGAATAAGTTTCAACATCATGACGAGATTTACAGAGGGAAAGTTGCATGGGTTGAAGATGAGCTGCAGATTTTTGTGCTGTAACTCCCTCTGTCTGGTTCTCTTTAACAAGTCAACCACTCTGCCTCTAGAGTGCAACATAGCGCCATGTGGCAATTGCCACAGTATTCTTCAGCAACCCTGAGCTGCACAGTATGCTGCAGATCATTAAATTGGGCTGCAATATATGCATTGCATACAAGGTCAAGCAGTCCTGCATCAGCAGAGGAGTCATGATCTCAAGCAGTCCCATCCAGACATGGCGATATTATCCCAGGTGTTGGAGTCATGGCAGGGCTGGATGTGTGTTCTCTTCCAGGTATGACTGATAGGACCTCTCCCAGTTTCATGTCACAATGCCTTGCCAACAGCATCCTTTCAAGGTGGGATATGTACAGCACACTGGTTAATTTGTTGTTATTTTGTCCTGTTCTTTCAATAAAAAGTTTGGGAAGCACCACATCTAGAAAACCCTCTAGGGTGAGTGTCTCTGTTTGGACACAAATCTAGGAGAAAACACACTGGACTGAGTGCTTCCTTTAAAAGGGTTCCAACCATCCCTTTTCACAGATAGGAAATGAATTCTAGTGGATGAAAGCGAAAAAAACCCCAACGGTTTATTGACAAACAGAACACCCACAGAGCATGCGCCAGCAGCAGCAGCATGGCAGGAGTGGCGCAGCAGCACAAACGTACCCGCAGCCTCTCTCCATTGCGGTGTGATGTAATAGCCTGTTTCAGTCATCCTGGTCCCCAGGTGTGCCAATAACCTCTCCCTTCCCCTCCCTTGCCCCTGCTGAGAGCTGTCTGTCAATCTTGGCATTCCAGAAAGAGCGTACTGTGATTGGGGAAGTTCAAAAGATGCCTGTCAGCTCTGGGGACATTGGGCCATCCAGGTGTCATTTGTCCCCTGAGACTTCCCCCCCTTACCTGGTTGGAGGGATCCCTACCCCTTCCCTCCCCCTGGGGTTAAAAGACACAAAATCCACACAGTTCAGCTGTTCTGTTGGAGCTGTTGCTGGATTCAGAGGGCTGTGTGCCAGGAATAAAGCTCTGGATTGAAACCCTCCAGCAGAACCCAACTCCTTTTCCTTCACCTCACCTAAAGCCTCTCCACCAGAGGTAAACCTGAGCTCCTGCATGCCTGGACTTGTCCCAAGAACCCAGCTGCAGCATCCAGCTAGCCAAAGGTGTCTCTGAGGTGAAACCACCCCAGCTGCCACCCTTGGTCAAGCAGCAAGGCTCAGACGATCCCAGGCACGTTCCATCCGGTAATACTGGGATTTAATTCCAACACAATTGCATGGAACACCACTAAAGTACATGTGTGAGTATATCTATAACTATATTCCTGTAATCTTCTGGAGCATTAGCTGGGGCGCCGCCCCGGCCGCCTCTCCACATGGCCATGGCGGCTCGGGCGGCGGCGGGGAGAGAGGAGGTGGTTCCTCCTCTGAGTTTGCAAAACTCACAGAGAGCAGCCGGTCTGAGTGCTGCTGCAGGTGGCGAGCTGGACGTAGCAGTATCTTTGGACCAGCGGGCTGGAAGACCAGAGGCGAGCAGACCTCCAGGGGCAGCAAATAGAAGTGTAGCGCTAACCCCAAAGCGGTGGCAGAAGCAGTGGGGGGTTCCTGGCAGATTCTGAGCTAAAGTGTAGCAAAACCCCCGAAGCAGTGGCGGAAAACAGAGGGGGACTGGCCAGGAGTTCACTGCTTTGCACAGGGAGCCACAGCTGGTCCCAAGGCCAGGCTGCCGCACAGAGGGAATGGCCTGGCAGGGAACGCTCCTGGCTCCTGGGCCTTGGCGCAGCACGCACCGGCCCTGGGCTCCCCAGGGGCAGAGGGGCAGAGAAACAAACTGGCAGGCCCTGGTCACAGTGCCTAAAGGATTTAAAAAAAAAAAAAAAAAAGACAAGGGGGGGAAAACCAGGACAAAAACCCCAGAGCAACAGGACCCCAGGTCAGACCCACTGTGCCGTGTGGCAGCTGTGTCGATAACCCCACAAGAAGGAAAAGCAGCTCCTGGCTCCCAACACCCTCAAGATCCTGGGCTGCCCTTCACCCATCACAGTATTCCCAAGCTGGAGGGTGGGGGCAGTGGCACTGTTGGACATAAAACATGGTGATGGAATATGAACCATCCCAAGACAGTGAGGGGAAAGAGGGGGAAAACATAAGTAAATAAGGCAAAAATGTCTTCAACTAACAGAGCTGCAATGTGAGATGTGGGCTATAGTACAAGTGCCAGTAGTAGAGTGACTACGTTTCGTGCTGTTTATATATCTAATTATCAACTTTGTTGCAATGAGCTACAACCAAATATGATAGAATCATAGAAAGTCTTGGATTGGAAGGGACCTTGAAGATTATCCAGTTCCAACACTCTGCCATGGACAGGGAACCCTCCTTTAGAGCAGGTTGTTCAGAGTCCCATCCCACCCATATGTCCATCTATCTATAATATGCTTGCCAGAAATTAAATATTCTGTACTCAAGTGGTGCTGCCTATAAAAGCCAAGATCTGTACAAACATAGCAGTTTAACATTAAGAATAATTTACCATATGAACTGCACTCTCTTTCTGATTACACTGTTAATTTTAATGTAAATGCATATTTGTATTCTGAAAAAGATATTTCAGTATCTGTATTGTTTATAGCTGGAGTAGGGAAACACTTTATGGAAAGCAATTTGTTCAAATTAATTCTTCAGTTGCCCATGGATGTGCCATACTCATCATTAAATTTATTTCATATTAAAAATTATCACTGAAAAAATGTTAGTATATAAATCTTAGTTTATAATACATTTCTAAGCACTTCATTGCACAGAAGTCACATTCTACAGTCTGAAATTATGCACAGATCACATGCCATAAATTCTGTCTCTATTTTACATAAGCAATTCAGCAATTATCCAAGCATTTTTCTGGGCAAATGTATCAGAACACATACATAAAGTGAATGTAAGAGTACTCACATACTGTCACCCCTAAAAGGAGTAGAAAGACTCCACCCATATCTTTAGATAAAGGAATGCAATTCCACAAATTGAGTGGTCCAGAATCATTCTTTGGGATAAAACAGAGGTGAAAGAGTTTTTACAGGAGTCACTTGGTGTCTAATCTTTCCTCTGCCCTCAAGGAATAGTGATTTCTCAAAACACATGTACTGGAAAAAACTATGCCCTTAACAAGAGCTAAACTCCTACAAACACACAAGCTCTGTAAATGTATAGCTGAAAATTATGTCTATAGGAAACTTTTGGACAAAGTGCATGAAATGCATAGAATATTTTTATCCAGCTAATGGGGCCCACATGGGAGGATTTGACAGAACAAATTGCAAAATTCTGTGTCTGACATGCTTTCACTAGAATCTCATCATACTCCGTGGAGATGAGTGGCATTGATGGCTAAAGATTTTGTTGGTTTTTTATATATTTATATATTTTTATATATATTTTTATATATTTTTATGTATTTGTAGCCTTGTAGATTTTTTATATATAGTTGTATGGTTTCTAGGACTTTTCCTGCCCTCTCTCACAATAAGCTAACCCTTATTTACATGTTCTTGAAATTCTGTTTAGTCTTATACTTAAGAAGAGACCTGCTGACAAGGACATCTTGTTTTCCACCAGAACTTAAGAGACACAAGAAGAAACGGGTCAAAGAAGCCCCTGGACCAACTCCAAGGGGCTGGCACAAGGGTGGGTTACCGGGGCAACTGATCTCCTATTGGATGTACCTGCTGGATTCAGTAATTAATTAACCTTATAACAATTGTAGAAATCCTTTATCACATGTGCGCAGAGCCATATTTGTGCATCTGAAAGCTTTCATTAAAGAGTTGCTTTTTACCACTTAAACACAGCTAAAAGTTTTGTCTTTTGATTTTAGGCGGCAACATTACAATGAACTGCACATCCCACCCTAAAGTGAGATGCACATAAAGCAAGTCAGATGATTTATGTCCATTAGATGTAAACACATAAATTGCAGATCTTGTAGATAAGATGAATCCTATCCCATATTAATAGCGAAACTTTTGACTGTGAAAGCCCCACTACTAAGTACCCTTCAGCAAGTAGAAACACATTTCTTGGATCATTTTATGGGTTCTGTTTGCCCACAAATAGAAACTTGCATGCCAGAGAAAAACACATTTTTGTAACATGTTCAACAGGAAGAAGGCTTCAGATTTTTCCTAGAGATAAATAAACTTAATTAGAATTCAAAGGAATGCTTTTTGACTTCTTTCTTATTAAGGGATAGAAACTTCTCCATTTATGGAAAAAAGACTATATCTACTAATGTAAAAAAATGTGGAAACAAGATGGTTTGGCATGCATTTCTTAACTCTGTTTCATCAAGCTTCTATTCTTTGTGTAAGTACTCAAGTTGCTACATGAGCAAATCTTACACAATGACTGTCATTAAACTCCTCATTTAAACAGTTGATTCAAGTGGAATATCATGGTTCTCTAGTCTGCCAGATAAGCACTGGGAAGCGTTGCTTTGCTATTTGATATGTTTCTCTTCTTTTAAATTCTAAAGAATCCCATGACTTGCATAATAAGCAGCTTTACATTTTAAACTCAATGAGCAGAGATACTGAAGCAAAGGAGAAATCTATCATTAAAAGAATAAACATCTCTGTTGATGCTTCATTGTTGAAAGGCTTTCTTGAATCAAACAAAAACATTTTCTTGCTGTGAGACACAAATGGATTTTCAAATCCCGCAGTGGTCAGAACGAAAAATGAGTTCAAATCCTCTGTAAAAGCAAACCCTGTCAACAAAGGATATTCTGTTTCAAAGTTCTATTGCGATGGAAATTAAAGACTGGAATTTTCACCCACGTGAATTCACATCTTAGTCCACAAGTACCTTCATTGCATACCTAAATAAAAGGATACAAGGAGTTTATGAGCAAATAGCAGATTACACTGTTGATTAAATAGGGTGCTACAGTTTGGGATTGAAGGTAGGTTTCTTTCAGCACTTGCTTCAACAATAGAAGCACAGAGTGGTTTGGGTTGGAAGAGACCTCAAAGTTCATCTTGTTCCACACCCCTGCCATGGACAGGGACATGTTCCGCTTAGACCAGGTTGCGCGGGGCCCCATCCAGCCTGGCTTTGAACACTTCCAGGGATGAGGCACCCATAGCTTCTCTGGACAACCTGTTCCAGTGTCTCACCACCCTCACAGGGAAGAATTTCCTCCTACTAGCCAATCTAAACCTGCCCTCTTCAGTTTGAAGACATTCCCCCTTGTCCTATCACTACATGCCTTGTAAAAAGTCCCTCTCCTGGTGTCTTGAAGCCCTTTTAGGTACTGGAAGGTGTTATCAGGTATCCCCAGACCCTGTTTTCATAGGAGAAGTGTTCCAGTGCTCTGATCAGCAAAAGAAAACAATAGAAAAATCGAGAGTAGGCCTAAAGAGCATTTGCACAGCAACTCTAGAGAGTGAAAAAATACTCCAAATGAGTAAATTTTAACAGCAATCTCTCATTTCAGTTACTTTCCTTGTGTACTGCAGGATCACTGTAACAATAATTGTTTGCATGCATTTATATGACTGAGCAAGAGCTAAAGATTCCAATTTCAGCCATTTCTTAGCAAGGAATGATCTTACAGTCGTTTATATCATACTGTCATTGATTTACACCTGTAAATCAACACATGAATTGCCCAAAAACCCAACAAACCAACACATACGAACTCACCCAGAAAAACAAATCTGCTGTGGTAACAATAGTTCACAAACAAATCTTGGAGACAGATGTTTCTTTTCTAGCTGAAGGAGGCATTTATGACTATGAAGAAAAAAGGGTTTCTCAGTTCTCCACAGTCTCCATTGCATCACTTACTGAACATTTTTTGTAAAATAATTCCTCTCTTTCTCAAATTTGGTGCAGACTTTGTTTGCAAAATATCTATTTTTTAGACAAAATGTTATGATTAGAAAACATTAGTTCTAAACTAAAAAGCTGCCTGGCTGCCTCTTTTTCCCAGTTCTCCTTTACAGCCTTCTGGCTATATAAGCGCACGAAAGGCAGTGACATAAAGGTAACAATCTCAGGGTACTAATTTAGGCTTTAACTGCATTTTAAACTAAAGAGTAGAAGTACAATGTCTGGTGAGGAAATACATGGCAAAGATTCCAAAGGCTTTGACTTGTTATTAAAATCTAGAATTAAAATCTTCACCCTGTAACCAGCTTTGCCCAGAAGGAGGGGTATGGAGGACAATAGGTATTGTCAATGTGCATGTAACAAACTTATTAAAGCTGTACTAAAGTGTGAGTGCAGTACTAAATATCTGTACTTTGTACTTGAAGATAAAAGGTTATTGAATATCTTGGAGATGACTGAAACATTGTTCAGCTTGAAAAACTGGAGGGAGAGTAGGAAGGACTTAATATATCCTTTATAAATATCTTTCATATGCAAAGTGGGTCATTTGAGAGTATTCCAAGGAGCACCATGTGCTTAGCATTTGGATGCAGAAGTGGTGCAAGGTAACCATCATTCACCACCCAAGTAAATCACTTGGAGAACTTGCTTTAATCCAGTCTGGTATCATTTAAGCATCAAAGAAAAGATTCATTATTCTTTCTTTGGGTTTCACTCATATAAATTTTAGAGGTCTTTTGTTATGTATAACCAATTCTTGAAATTCATCTCCTGCATAGGTAAGCAAACCCATTCTCCAAAGCAAGAAAATGTCCCAAGTTTCTCTGCGTTTCAAAGGTGTTGCTTTTAAAGACATTTACTTAAACACAGGCACCGCAATTCCTTCTTCCTCAGCAGGTAATTTCTCAGCAGAATTTGGCTGACTTAATTGGTCTTACCCTTGATTCTAGAGAAGCTCAGCTCCAGAGTGCTTATACAGCAGTTAAAACACAGAGATCATTATCCAGTCTCTGCATAACTTCATGATATAACCCAAATTCTAAGAGGCTTCAACTGTTTTCCTTCTTAAAGAAGAACCCAAATATTGTGGTAAAACTTTAGAAAAATATCTTAATTAAATCTTGGGGAGTACAGAATACTCAGGAGACCACAAATGCATGATAAGATCAAAATTGAGTTTACACAAAAGAGGAATTGCTGAAAATTGCATTTCAAAAGATGAAATAGTTGTAAAAGAGAAAGAATGTGAATTCATGCTGTCTTTCTGTGGAAACACTTGTTCTTATGAATCTGCTCATACAGAACTGTATAAATTCAAATATTTCAACAAAGTTAAAACATTGTTTTACCGTTGTGCATACGCAAGACCAAAAAAATTCACAGATCCTTCAATGGTGTGTTCAACTGTGTAAATTACAAAGGTTTAGGGAATACAGGTAGTGGAAACTCTTCCTAATACATGGAGGTTTCAGAAAATTTAGGAAAAATGGGTTAAATAAGGTGCACATTTCTCTTTACTAGCTAAACCAAATCTATTGTGAATTGCAGCATTTTAAAATAAGTAAGAAATCTCTTAAAATCACTGAATAAATGCACAGGTTTAATATTGAGTATTAATCCTTTTCTTTGTGTATGACCTAAAGACAGTACAATTCAAGGCACAACTTTATTACAGCTAAACAGTAAAATAAATCTTGTTAATGAGAATTTGCTTGAATCCTATTCTGAGCCATATATTGAGATATAAGTGCTTCCCTGAAAGATTACCTTGCAGTAAGTATTCATCCTCCTGAAACATAAATTCTGCAAATTATTTTCAGATGGGCAAAAATGTAGCTCAATCAGCAAAGAATGAACAGTTCAAATAATGTAAAGGAGGAATAATTAAAAAAAAGAAAAGTGGGGCTTGCAAATTTGCAAATTATATCATCACAGAGAATCTGCCTGGTACTGCCTGTTCGTAGTCTTTGCAAGATTATATCCTTGGAACGACACTTGTGGGCTTGAAGAGAGAAGGTGGCATCTCCACAGCAGCTACTAAGACAAAACTTTTACATATAAGAGAATAAGGAGGTTTTACTAGGTAAGTACATCCCGTCTGGGGTAGAAAGGCACAACAATCACAAAGAAAGAGTCAGCCTGAAACATGACAGACAAAGAAGGAAACTGCAACACCGCTGGAGTGTTTTTACGAGTTGCCCAAACTGCAATTTACTCCAAAGAAGAAATCACCTGCAAATGGTGAGCAAGGCACTGGTTTAAGTGCACAGTCAAACTGGGTAGGCAGTTCCCCAAGGTGAGTCATCTTTACTGGTTTGTGCTGGGATAGGGCTGAATTTCTTCATAGCAGCTTTACCGTGCTCTGTGTTGGATTTGTGACCAAAACAGTACTGATAACACAGGGATTTTTTAGCTGTTGCTGAGCAGTACTTGCAGACTCTCAAGAGTGCCTTTTCTGCTTCTTTTCTCCCTTTTCCCCTTCCCATCTTCTCCAGCATCCTGCTGTGGGAAAAGAGAATGAGTGCTTGTGTGGGACTTAGCTTCCTACCAGGTTTAAATTACAGAATTAGACAGATCATAATATTTTTAAACAAAAGGCTAGTACAAATAGAATACTTTCAGTGCATCACCTCTAGAGTGATTCAAAACAAGTTAACCTCTTCTAACAAACATTATCAATTTGTACCGTTATTGTACCCAATCCAGAGCAGTATGAACAGCAAGAGAAGAGTTTAAAACATAAGACAAATCGCAAAAGTAAAAAGGAGGGGAAGATAATTTAAAAATTCGCTGTGATGGTAGAATCATATATGACCCCAGAAGTAGCTTGTACTGTACCAGGGTCTGTACAAACTTTTCAGAAGAATTTTCCTACACTGTTCAAAATTATCAAAAAATGAAGGGAACAAAGAGGCAGAAGAAGAAACAAGTAAATACTGCAATTACACAGAGGCACTAGAAATTTTTGTAGGCTAGTCATGAAAGCCAGGTAGGCAGATCAGCATGGTAATTTCTAACTTTTGAACAGGGAAAGAATTGAGCCTCTCCTCAGAGTATGAACACTACAATGCCAATAAAATGACTATTCAGTGGTTGTAAAGCAACAGTGTTTCAGTACCACACTATTATTTACTACATCATATTTAACATTTTCTACTAAAAATGAGTTACAGATGTACATTCCCAATTCCCAGACACAGTTCTCACTGGGTCTCATCTGCACCACTTGCAGATGCAAAGGATCAACAAAGGAGAAAAAAATTCCTTTTCAGACAGAAAACACTGTCCCTAACATTTAAGAGACAGATAAACATGCCAAGAAAATAACATTAGAATGTGAATCCAGGCAACTTCTTTGGAAAGCCTTTAGCTACCAACAAACCTCCTATGAAACCTTCCAGATTTCTGCAGCCTTTGACAGCCAGAGGATAAACCACACAAATAAATGGCTGTGCTACCCACACCTCCAGATTTTTCTAACTGTTCAACCTTTATTTAGTATTTCAACCCATTTTGAATGACCCTCCAGATGTTCATTTATCTGCTTTGTCAGGTCCCATTCCTCTAACAAGAATTTTGGCTTCCATAACTAAGGGTTTGCTCCCAAGTGTTCCTACAAGAGAAGGTCCTTACCACAAGTTAATCATTAAACCAAACTAGGAGTATAGTAGCTGTCCTGATCCAAAATAATGACAAAGACCTTCTAAAAACAGGAGACAATTGAGGCTTTGTACCCAAATATTTTCCTGGACATGTTCACTTCACTGGTACTAAACATACTGTGTTTCAGTACTGTCTGACTTGTCCAAGGAAGATACAGGACACTGTTTAACAAATAAACAGGAAATTCTGGAAGAGGAAAGTAACTGAATTATAATCATCAGGATTTGTAAGAAATGGGGAAATTCTTTCTTTTGAAGGAGGAAACAAACACAAAGAATTCTTGCAGCACATTCAGCCAGGCTAAATGAGGTGAGCATATGTTTTCCATACTCTTTCCTCAAAGCACACGGAGATCCTGCCAGCAAAGTTCTGAAATGACATTTTGTTTAACTACTACTTTACCATGAATGTATTGCATCAAATCTTCATATTCACAGGAATAAGGTCAGGCCTTACTCACTGATGTAAATCCAGAAAAAGCATCACCAGAACCTATAGATACTCTTTGTACATGCAAATCACAAACATTCTTAATACTCTCTTGTTTACCTAACTAGGAAATTTAAGTACATACAGAGAAGGGGCAATTAAAAGCTCAACAGGAAAAAAATGTATCACATATGTAAAATAAATTATATAGGAGCTATTAATTTACAGAATCAAGCTAGAATTAGGATTTAAATGGTCATTGAAAGATATATATATACGAGTTTTTTTTTCTGTCCTTTGCATACTATAAAAGATTTGAGAACAGTATGGCATTTGGGATTGCAGTTTTGTTCTTACAACTATTAAAATACATAAGCAAAATTACTTGTGTAGCTGTTAAGGACATTCTTCGGGGAAGTTATTTGAATTTCCACATAGTCTGGCAACACATTTGCAATTATTTTCTTTTATTTAGAACTCGTGTTTCATGAAATGTAATTACAATTTAAAAGTTGATTCATATTTAAATTTGACCACTTGTAATTTTTGTTTAAAAGCTGAATATTGAAGTTAAAATAATACAAAATAGGATTATTTCAATGTATTGAGTATAGTATTATGGTTACAACTGATTTTTGTATCTGTAGCAGTTTTCATTCCAGAATTGCAATATGTTAATTATAGCTTCTGTTCAAAAAAGCTTTTGTCCCAGGAAGCCTGTTTAGCACATGTTTAGTGAGATAAATGCATAAGCTTAAATTTAAGTTCATTTGAATGTGATTTCCTGAACAGTGGTGTGGTTTTAGCAAATAAGTAAGAGAGGATTTTTGCTTTACAATTAACTAAACTTCACAGTGTCCCTGATGTCTTCCTGACTCACATCTCTTTAATGGATTTTGCTCTACTGTAATTCAGAGAAATTAAACACAGATCAAGACACATACTTTTCCTTCATTTGGGGCAGATTTCAGACATGGGACTTTTTCAGACCTAGGATTTCTCTGAAAAAAAATTTACTTAACTGTGCAAAAATGGGAATATAAACCCAAATCTGAGGTTACTCAGATTTCCTGGTTCTTTCAGATTTGCCTCTGAAATTGCAGAAAATTAACTTGCTATAGGAACATTAACTCTCTGGTCAAAATGCCAGTGAGAGTCGTTGCAGCTTTACAAAGCTAACAAACACATAACAAGAATGCAAAACACTTGAAGAACATAAAGGGATGTACAAGTATGCTCTGTTCTATCACTGTTACATGTGCCTCAGGAGCTTACCTGTGCAGAGTGATTTAACCAAGTAAAGGAGCTAAACCAGACAATTCCATTCCAGTACCAAGACACCAGTAGACACAAACCTGATCTCCTCAAGAGGTGGACAAACATGTGAATCAAAGAATCATAGAACAGTTTGTATCAAAAGTACTTTTAAAGGCTATCTAGTCCAACCTCCCAACCACGAGTGGGAACATCTAGACCAGGTTGTTTGTTCAACAGTGAATCTGAGTCAATCTCCTAAATCTCATCAAATGGTACTTCTTTTCCTTTTTCAAGATGCAATTTGAAGACTATTGCAGTAGATTATAAGAGGGGCTGGGTAGTGAGCAAAGGGAATTAAAAATCCACTCTCTAGCACTTGATCTGCTCTTTGGTGATTGCCCAGCCCTCTAATTTTTCAAGGTCTCTCTGCAGGGCCACTCTGCCCCTGAGGAAGTGGACAGCACCTCACAATTCAGTGTTATCAGCAAATTTACCTTCAAGTCCTGCATCCGGGTTGTTATAAGTTGTTGAGGAACGCAGGATGGAGGATAGAGCCCTGTAACCCCACTAGTGACTGAACACCAACCTGATGTCACTCCATTCCCTCTATGAATATGGAATGTTTCTCAAAGGGAAATCAACTCTGTTGGGGAAATCCTGCTGATATAAGCAGGAAAAATATTATGTAATAGTAATCGACCGATTGTCATGAATGAGGGCACAGACTCTTTCTTCTTCCAAAGACTATCAAATTTATTGCCATCAAGCAAGGTTTTATATACTGTAAAACTAGGTAATATTGTGCTAAAAATACTCTGACTAAACTTATACTTGATAACATTCTTGTGAGCTAAAACAAGCACACATTGGCAGCATGCCACCTCCTGTGTTGCTGTCCACACATCCTCTTGACCAGTCAGCACTCTGATCATGCAGTGTCCATGCACACGTTAAATAACTTGTTCTTAGTCTTCATGTCCACTGTACATTTCCCAAAGTGCTTTTTGTGAACAGAAGTAAACAGAAGTGAACAAAGGCCCTTTATTCTGTAGGATTTTTCTTATTTCCTACAATCCACAGCACTTAAGCACTTTGAATCTAGTATATTTGTACATCCACTTTTCAAAAACACTGGAAAAGTGGTGATAATTCCTATTTTCTTGAGGATTAACAAATGCCATGAGGTAGGAACCAGGCAGAAGAGAGGATAGAGATTTCTGACAAACTACCAACAGTTCCTTACCAATCTAACTGATCTGAATACAGGCTCATTACCCAGTGCTAAGCATCAATACACACCAATGTATTTCTACTTCTTACTCTAGTTTGCACAGAGGAGGGAGGCAGTTGGTAACCCACAAAACTTTACACTGACTCATCAAAACTTTACACTATTTATACATCTCAACAAACAGAAGCATCAGCATTCATTGGTTAGAGATTACATAATTATTTCATTAATTAATGCTCAAACTCCTATTTGCTTATTGTATCTCTTGCTTCTACTGTTAATTAGTCCTCACATGCAATTCTTTCCTCTACTTGAGTCAGGGGCCCATTTTTAGCAGGTGGTCAACCAGTCGGTCGCTGCAATCTCCCACTGCCATAATTATCTTTTCCCCATTTACTGCTCAGTTCTGCTCACTTCATTCCTGGTGGCTCTCATCCAGACAGCCCATTCGTCTTGGGATTCACTTTCCTATTTCATAAAATAAAGAACTAGCCAAGCGATTGCTTAATGAACTATGCTTAGCTATGACTACCGATCAACAACTAAAAAAAAAAATTAATTGCAAACTTTGATTCAAGTCCTAAGGGCTCAAACCTTGCAGGGCTTGATATCAGTACCACAGAGCTCTCACTCAGTGCAACACCTAATGCATAAAATTGTTGAAAAACACTAGGGGTTTTGTCATTTCAAACTGCAACTCCTGGCTGTCCCAGGAGCACAAAGGGCTGGTGGGAAGCAGGGAGCAAGCAGCACAGAGCAATGTTTATTAAGCCAACATCTGGGTTCTGTCCCGACTTCAATTTCTAATTTCAGAATTTAGCCTCAAGCAATATGTCATTACTTTTCTCATTTTGGAGTAAGAATAACATAGATAATCACAATAACACCGTTTCTGCAGAAAATCTCATTTCCCAAAGTAGAATGCAAGTCACCTTGCCCAGCCCCCGCTAACACTCACACAGTTTGAAACTCCATCTGCTCTAGATAAAATAAAACTTTAAAAACATGAGCTTTCTCTGAAGCTGGAAACAGTCAAGAAGGTAATATGATCTTTAACAGACAGTTATTTTTCTAAATATGGTATCCAAAGAGGGTACTTGAGAGGTACTTTCCATTTGGGATATAGTTCTGGTACATCTGGCAGTGAAAGGTGAACTAGAGCATTAACTCTGGTTTGTCACTGGTATCTCTGAATGTGACAGATTTAATGCTTTCCCATGACCTGAGCACACAAGTCTACACGTTCTCAGAGATGGCAGTCTGCCTTAAGAAGGTCTCAAAACAGCTTTAGATCTGAAGGGAAAAGATGATATAGACCATTCTTGTCTCTTTCAATTTTTCAGTACTTTTTCAGTACTTTGAAAAAGAGACAAATTAAGACCAGAATGCCAGCTGGAGAGACCTGTACATTGATGAAGTTACTGAACCTGGGGTTTGTGGATTTTTGGTTATTTTTCCAGGTGTCTAGTGCCCTGGTTGAGTTACTGAAGAACAGTCCAAATGCCCTGACACCCCAAACTTAGATGCTGCCATGAAAATCCTATTGTATTACAGATACTTTAACTGTCAGCAGAAAGTCAGAGGCTGCTCTGATTTGCGACAACAGCAAAACATTATTTTGCAATAAACCTAATAAAGGTGTAATAAAACTATTATTAAATAATAAATATAATTAAATAACCAGCTTATTAGTATTGAAAGCCTGGCACTGTATGTTATTTCTTATGCTATTATCAATAGTAATAAATATTTAGCTTGATAAAGCTGAACATTGGCAGAAGATTCTTTCTTAAATATTCGTTTTGCTTGACATCAAAAGCAGGAAGTCTAAATTGTTTCCCACCAAGAACATCCTGGAAACCCTCTCTGGGAATTGCAGCCCCCTCAGAAATACCACACTCCATCACTGAACACTTATTTAAAACACTTGGAAGAACATGAGGCTGACACAATGTATGAGAACATTCTTGCAGTCTGCCCAGCTTGCTCTTTTTTTGGTCATTTGCCATCTTGCCAAGACATTCATTCCACCTTTCACACCATTATTCATAATGAGAAGATTTATTATTTTTGTTTGAACACTGTGATCAGCATGATTTTGCAGAGTGTACATTGATCTTTTCAGATTTGTGTTTGCAGAGGTGTCTTGACTAATGTGAGCTGGCAGATGATGCCCTCATTGACCAGGAGACTGTCCCAAACATTGCAATCAAATAGCAGGTCCGATGACAATGTGACATGTATATTTTTTTCCTAAATTGAATTAAATCCAGGTTGGCCAGAGCTCTGAGCAACCTGGTCCAGTGAAAGGTGTCCCTGCCTGTTAGAGTCCTAGATGTTGAGAAGTTTAGACAGGGGGGTTGGAACAAGAAGATCTTGAAGGTCACTTCCAATCCAAACCATTCTATGATTCTATGAAAATAATGTCATTTTACCAAACCAGTCCCAAAGACAGGAAGGCCCCTCAGCAGCAGGAAACTTCTCCATGGAATTCAAGCAGACTGAAAAATATGCGTTCTATTAAATCCATCCCTTAAATGAAAAAGACAGACAAGATAATTAAGCAGTAGTTCTTTCTTGCGATGAACTGTAAAAAGATGAGGGGAAGCAGCATTGTGGCCATATACTGCATTGTCCTAGGAGCTAATGCCATCCTGCAGTCCTAAATGCTGGAGAAACCTGTTATGGAGATACCAGTTTTGGAGCATGACAGGTGAGATACATGTCCATGAAGGACTGAGGAACACTGGGCGAAATCTTGCTGCAAATTCAGCTTGGCTGTATCATTCCTCTGCCTACATCAATGGCACTGCAGGGGATGTAACACTAAGCTTTGGTCTGCTCTGGTATGTCCATTCTAATGTTCCACCTTACACACTTTCAGGATTCTTTAGCACGGATTTCATTTTCCTGAAGTGCTTTTGTCTTTTTTTCTGAATAGTAATGGTTATCAGACTGCTGCCAGATAACATTTTTCTGTCTCTCAATGATCCATCAGCTGACATTCTTTCCTGAAAGCATTTCAAAGTATCTGTAAGATAGGCCTAGGCTTTGTAGGCATTTCATCTTTCAAATCTGCCTTCTGTATTACCTATAGTTTTTGAAAACCTACTTTCTACTGTTATTTCTTCTGTTATTTTTAGGAGAGGCTACTTCTATACAGCAAGTTTTTGAACTCACACTTATTAGAAGTTTACCTTCTGGGATATCTGCACAGATGTCTGAGGAAAGACTTCCCTGGAAGCTGTAAGGCATATTCACCCTCCATGGATATTTCATCTGTTTCAGTAAATAACAGGTAGCTCTGGGATGAAAACCAGGTGAAAATGGTTCTGAAAAACTGCATCTCATTCCCCAGGCAGCAGGGTCTCTCAATCCCTGCAGAAGGGAAAGGCAAGACCTCAAACAGCTGCAGTTACACTCACCCAAGCCTTCAGTCAGAGCCCCCTTTTAGGAAGCCTCACGCTTAGATCCTAGAAAAGGTGATGTATTTAAAGGGATATGAAACAAAATTGTTGTTGCTGCCTACTTTTCAAGGCTATAAGCAAAAGGTTTCTCACGGACCTTGAAGAAAATGTCAAGGTACAGAGGATTTTTCTCCTAAAACCTTTTTGCCCAGTTGAAAGTTTACTGCTCTCAGCCTGGAGTGGAAGCAAAAATAATGTACATACTATAACAACCCCAAGGCACAATATGAAAAAAAAAATAGAAAGAAATAATTCACATCAAGGTTAGAGAAACGTAACACAAAAATTACAGCAGTGTAACTAACAGGTGTAAGAAAGAAAAATTGATGGATTAGATAGGACTGGATCAACATGTGACACCAGCGTGGCCTGACCCTTAGAGCAGAGGTGCATAAACAGCAAATTACTGCCAAAAGCAGCTTGTGGTTGACTGCCAGGAAGAATTAATTTGCCAAAGTGGAAGAGGAGGGGTGAGGTGAGATTCATGTGTGGGAGAAGACAATGTGTGCCTACTTCTGGGAGGTACAGTGCCAGCCAAACAGAGCTAGTAGGCAACTTCAGGGTGCATTCCTCAACATGATTCAGAGGTGTTTCAATGGCACAGTTGATTTCTGAGGCATGTAGGAGAAGGGAAATAAAACCAAAAGTTTATGCACACAGATATAAAGACAACAGCCTGCACTTGGAGTGGGCCGAGGGTAATGACTGTGAAATGATACACACTACATGAGGTAACTGGTTTTTGGATGCACAGTGTGTGTGGATAAATACCCACAGGAACAAGAAAATGCTGAGTGTGTCCCACCATTACTGTTTGCTATATTCAGTATCAGGTGAGAGACTAAAGAGCCTGATATTATATCTGAGAACAGATAACTACCTATGGCATTTTGGGTCAGACAAGGCATGCACTCTAAAAGTACTTGTCCCATTGTCTTAGGTAGCAAGATGTGGCTGGGGGTGTGCATTCTATTGCCATCTGTTAGAGGTGGGGCAGTTACCTTCTGTTAATTGTGTCACCTTTAAAACCAGGTGGGGCAGTTTGCTTTATCTCTTCCACAACCCATCCTCCCTCTGGGAAATATCTTCTGTTATGGGCCATTGAGTGTCACTGCATGGCTGATAAAATTCCATCAGCCATTGGGAAATGCTCCACCAGGGGGAGGAGCCAAACATTCCTACCTGGGTATAATCTGAGATTTGGAACATCAGAATCAGCCTTTTCCCCCTGGATTCCCAGAGGAGCAGCTTTCTTCTCCACTGGATTCCCAGAGGAAGACCAGGCCCATCTACACCACCCCTGGATCTTCCTAGGAAAAGTTCACCCTTCTCCAGGATCCCTGCTCCAACAGAACCACACCTGTCACTGCAGGAGGGCTGCAGCCACCATTGAGTGGGACTGCTGCCAACACCCTGACCCACAGGGTGTCAGGTTGTACTCTGACTCTGTCAGTGTTCTTTTGTACTACTGCATTTTTATTTTATTTTTATTTTTTCCTAATAAAGAACTGTTATTCCTACTCTCATATCTTTGCCTAAGAGCCCCTTAATTTCAAATTTATAATAATTTGGAGGGAGGGGGGGTTTACATTCTCTATTTCAAGGGAGGCTCCTGCCTTCCTTATCAGATACTTGTCTTTTCAAACCAAAACACTGAATTTTCCTTGTCATTTTTTTCACAGCACTTGAACGCAGTCCTATAAGGAGAAAACAAATGCCACTTGTTATCTAAAGTGGCTAGCAGGAGCATGTCCTCCTCACAGCATGAAAGCACATTATACCGATATGCTAGAGAGAGCCATAGCCAAACTAACATTTTCTCACATGCCCTAAGGAGTCTAACAATGATAATATTTTGATTTCAAAACTGACATTCAGGCTACATTGGCCAAAGGGCTTTCCAGAGCTCAAGCTGACCCCTCTGCTTTAGGAGAGTCTAAGGTACCTTTGTCTTATTCAGATTAAGAAATGTTCTGCCTTCTCAGTTCTTCCAGTCTAAAATTCTTACCTGAGCATACTGTAACTGAGAACTAAGGTCAGGTGTTTATAAATTTTCATGACAAAATGATAGTAAATTTGAAGACTATTGCAGCTGGGTTTGCCAATATACATGTGCCATTAACCAGTACAACCAGTGAAAACTTCACTGTTCCTTCTTATTCCAGTTTTGTCACCTAATGCCATGAAAGAACAAGGATTATCTTTTCCATTGAGGAGATTCATAATGTTGCACATTATTCCATCAGCAATTGAGTGACTATTCTTTCCAAGCAAAAGTGAAAGAGACTTCAGACATTAAAAAAGGATTAGTGAAGAACCTGGTGACTTATTAAGATGATACAAATGTCTTTTCCAACTGCTTTTGATTTGAACTTCCCACATGCCAGTTCAATTCTCTTTTCTAAGCCAACAAACAGCTCTCCTAGCATCGGGATGACACATGCATATAGATAGGAATCTGTCCTGAGCTCCCAAAATGCCTCAAAAGCCCAGAAGACTGCATTTAAAGTAATTACCAGAGCACTTGCCTTAAATGTATATACCACCTTGCAAATTGTCAGTACTACAGAATGCTCATGTCAACTCATATGGGACCAAAATTATACTAAACCTGACAGCAGCCACACTGACATCACATATGTTCCAAAATAACCCATGGTCAAAGCCTCAGAACTACAAGAGCGTACATTTTCTTGTAACAAATCCATCATTTATTTTGTTTGTTGCCCAGAACTAAGACTGGCAAACCAAGCCTAGTTTTCCCTCGAATGCAATTACTTGCTGATATTGTGCCAAATTCAAACTAATGGTTTTCATGCATCAGTAAATGTATTTGAAGTGAGGATCCTACAGCAGATTTCATACTAACTTGAATAGATTTTTGTTACTAAGTTTTTCATAAATGGCCTACTTCTCAGCTTGTAGTTCTGCTCTCATAAATATTTAAAATATATAGTTTATCCTTCAACTTCCCAGGAATTGCCATATTAGCTACTGAGGTTTTTTCAAGATGAAATTGATAAAACAAGGGCTTAGTAATGGCCCTTCAAATGAGATAAAGGTCTCATTTTCTGTCTGTCATTAGTTTCAGCTGACTAATTTCTCCACACTGGGTACTTGTGTGTGTGTGTATGTATATATATATGTGTGTGTATATATATATATATATATATGGAGAGAGAGAGGAGAAGAGAGAGATACTATACTTCATGTGGCTTTATCACATGAAGGAAAATAACAGGCCATTACAATTCTGTATGAGCTGTCACTAAGCACTAAGGTGCTCCAGCCTTGCCCAGCCTTTCACCATCCCATAATTTTCTCCTGCAAAAAAATGCAGCAATTCTATGAAAACTGGGGGCTTAGGGAGGGGTGTTTGCGTAAAATCCCCATTTTAGGCATTGAGCTAAATAGAAGTGGAGACATGACAGTGTACTCCAAGAGATAGAAAGAAGTGTAAATGTGAATACAAGTCTATGACATGCATCTTTCTTATGCTGACAAAATAAAGGCCTGTATTCTGCATGTCTTCCTTGAAACTGTAAATCCAGATTCCCCACCCACAGCAGTCTATAAGCAATTTAAACCTAGAGTGGGCTAGAGAGTTGAAAAGAAGTGAGGCTTCTGCTCCAGTGCAAGCTCCAGCCTTCCTTCTGTTTGAGGTTTTGAGGTTTAGGGGTTTAGAGAACCTGGGAGTGAGGGCATGGGCTGTCTAATCTTTCGCTTACAAAGTCTATTTACAAATATATTTTTGATCTACATCAAAATTAGCTCTCTTCTAGGCATGCAGGAGATAAGAAACTTAGATTTATGTACACATCACAGCTATTTTTTAAAGTTGTTAATGAATATTACTGTTCAATTTTATTTTCTAGCTCAATGGAAGCTAGCATGTCTGGTGATGGGGGGAAGAGTATTTTTTAGTTCTTCTAAGATATAAACCACTAAGTAACTGCATCTACACATGGGAGTGTTAAAGAAAGTAAACTTTTTTTTTTTTAATTTATGTCAGGAGATCCAAAAAGTTCTGAACCTCATGCAGAGAAGCCATGAAGGCAGAGATACCTTGTAATAGACTGTTTTCCATGGTTGTATTCTGCCTGGAACAAGTTCCCTTCTAATCTGAAATAGCCCAAGTGTATTGACTGCCAGGGGACACTGCAAGGAGTCTGAATTTGTGCAGAATGTGGTAGAAGATAGGTATTAACCTCTGTGTGTGGGAGCAGTGCTTTGATTTCTGGCAGAGGGCTGATTTCTGCTTGCTGCCGGGGTAAGCTGCTATTTAATTTCACGGTGAATTGTGTCACAGCTCTGTTTTTCTTTGCACTCTAAATCTTTGTAAATTGCCAAACACAATATATGTTTGCTTTAAACAACCTGTTCTCATTGTCCATTGATGGGCAAAATTCTAGCCTACTAAAGTGAGCATAATCCAGTAAAATCATTTTACCCTGTGCAGGCAGCAGTGCATCAACAGCTTATGTAAAGTATCAGCCTCTCTCTTTCATACTTAAATGGCCTGAGATTCACAGGAACTGACTATCTATTTTTAATACACATATCCCCACAGAGGCCTGTCTGGTAGACAATGTGACACCCATTTTAAAGATTAAAAATTCTGACACAAACAAGCCGTGGGCTAAATAAACTGCGCCTAATAAGATTCAAGAAGTCGTGCATGCCTCTTCAGAGGCTTCAAACAGTGATAATCTGGCTTCTCTCCACTAAGTCACTCTTCTTGCTTTTTCCTGCATGCATTTCCCTACCACGGGTGGAGAAGTTGGAAGCAAAGCCTTAAACAGTTTCCAGAGTGCAGGGATATTTTGTACTTTAGAAAGAAGATAAGAAACGTACTGGGTAAGAAACATCATCACACTAAGAACGAAGTATAGTGAGCCTCTAAGTCATGAATAATATATTGGCCTCTAAGTCATATATAATATATTGGCAGTTGTTCAATGTTATTAACACAGAGCTATTCACCCAAGGAGAGACAGGAGCTGGCATTAGTGCAGTTATACAGATTACAAGAAGCCAGATGCACAAAAGTGTCAAAGCTGTAAGAAAACCCCATTCTCACTCATTCTACGTCAGTGGTTGTTGAATCTTTTGAGGCTGAGAAGAGACTGATTATTTTATCATAGTTTCTTCTTACTATGGCTTACACGAGCTGATTTTCACAACAGCATTTTTCCTATCAGCTCTGAAATTTCTCTTATAAAATCTCTACTGATCATTTTCTGCTTTGCTTCTTGTCTGATTTTTTCAAATTTCTGACTGACAGTTAAGATAGTCCACTGACTGGCATATGAACATTTATTTACACGCTTAAACATTTATGTAAGTGTTTAAAATGTGCCACATGGTCATCAAACTGGACTGGTGTTTCTCATACTCTATCTCTTGTACATTTCTTTTCTTAGTCAAATTTTAGAAGTCATTTTGAAATGGGGTAATTAGAACTACAGGCATACCACGTCTTTAAACAGTCACATAATAATATTGTGCTTTGCTCTCACTTCAATGTGATTCTTGAGACTGAGCTTGATCTTTTTATCATCAAGAAGCAATACTCTTAACTTCATTTTTATCCTGTGAAATGCTCAACTAAGTGCATAAAACATTTTACATAGAGGGCTTCCTTTTCAGATGGATCAGGGCCTTTAGTCCTCTCTTTAATAGCCAGGCAAGCACAGAAAATTGAGGTTTGGAGGTGCAAATATATCCCCACAGATATAATGGATGCTTTGAGACCATGTTTTGTTCGCATTCAAAATGTTTGAGCCCTCAACTGACATTACTTTTCATGACACAAAATAATCCAATGTAAGGACTTAATTCATTTGGGTTCTGATTAAATGGAAAATATGTGACCTGTTAAAAAATGATAATTTCTTTCTGAAAGAAAATATCTCTTCATCCTCTCCATTAGATTACACAATGCTCACAGCCATAGGTACATCTTACATTAATTACTGATGGTCCACACAACATATGGTCTAGTTTGAATATTTCATAAAGTTCTGCCATGGGATTTAACTTTAAGTGAGTCTTAATTCCACCTGAAAGGCCCCCAAGACTACTTCCCTAAAAACAAACCCAAATCAAAGAAAGGCTTGGACAGAATCCAGGCAACCTATTATAATTCAGAATTCAAAAGGCAATATCAGAAGGAATGGTCTAAAGTCACAGGAAAGGACAGAAATAACACAAGAAAGCTTTCTTCTCACACATTCTCTAACGTTATTTAATTTGTGTGAGAAATAATAAGGGAAACAGTAGACCACATATTTTCTGTGGATTAAAACAACATACGCTGTTCAAGAAGAGCAGTCTCTAGCAGGCTTTGTATTTAAGAAAACGAAACACAATCTATCATTAGTATTCTCAGCAGAAGATATAAAAATGGACTTACCTGTTGTCAGATATTCCCTTAAGGTAGTCTGGGACAAACAGGAATAGGATGTGGAAGCTCATCTACCCATTAAGTTCTTATTCAGGCTGTGCTAGCAAAGTACCTTTTGAAAATACCATATAAATGATCCTCAGATATGAAAGATTTCATCTACATCTCAGCTCCTGAGGGGAACTTTCCCTGCATATATCTATAAATTCTCTGAAAGCCTGTCCAGGTTCCCCTCTGAAATGGTTAACAAGAACATTAATATTGTAGATTTTACATTTTCATTGGAAAAGTGTCATTCTGAAGATGCACATGAAAGAATCCCACACTGTTGAGCTACCTGATTATCGCCGAGGTTGACTGATCTTTCCATGTGTCTTTATCTCTCTAACCTTGCTTTTTCCTCCTAAGTGAAAATCTTTGGCACTGTCCAAAGCATCCTAAATCCCCAAGTCACAATCAAGTTTCTTCAAGATCTGTCTTGTAAATATGTTATTAAGGTCTTCTTATTGTAGATTTTTGTTGCTGCCACTTCTTAGTGGCCTATATCTGTCTATTTTCTTACCACATTGCCTAGAGGGGTAAAAATATGGAGGTGCCTAATATTTAACTCAAAATAAGATTCAAATCATCTGGGTTTCCTTTTTAGCTCTGTGAACAGAGGGCCTCAGAGCATTCCAGTTTTGTCATTTATTTTGTATTTGTAAATCCTACTCAGAGTGTATGGGGATTATGAGAACTGCTGGGGACAAGGGAATAATAATCCTTACCAATATTTCCTTTGAAAAGCAGACCTTGAGTTCCCTAACAGTAAATCTTTCCAGTGGATTAGTCACAGAAACTCACTGTGAGAACATCATATCTCTGCTGATGTTAAAAGTCTCTTCTAAACATATTTAAAACCATTGATTTCGTTTATGAAACAGCTATTTTTCAATTGATGTTGTTCTGCTTATTGATTACTGAGAAAAGTCATTAAGTTTTCATTCACAGGCATTCAAGGTTATAAAAGATTTTCTTTCATTCATTATGTGCAGGAAAATGGCCTTTTCTACACACTAGTCAAAACATGGAACTGCTTCCCTGCTTAAATTGCATTAAAGGAGAACTCACAAAAGGCCTGGTTTGGGGGCTTTTGCCCAAATCATAAAAATATATGAGTCAAAGAAAGTCAAAGAGAATTTTTCAGGAGGCAATATGCGTCAGATAACTTCATCAAACACTTGATTTAGGTGCAGCATTAATAGGCCAAAGAAAAGTGTCACAAGCAGTGCTTTAATTAAGCCAGTCCTTACAGGCAGTCTTTCTTTTAAAACCAAACCATCAGTAGCTCCTTTCTGCCACTAGTGTTTCATGCAACCAAATAAATTAATTCTATTTACTCATTTAATTGTAGGTACTCTGTTTTGCCGAGTGGTTTAGGTTCAATGCTAATGTGACGTTAAATGATCATCTATGAAAAAGAGTGTCCCATTTTTATAGGATTTTTTCCTTTTTTTTTTTTGTAGGATTGAATTGAATCACAGGAAAGAAGTTTGCAAGAAACCCACTACACCTAAAAGGCAACTTCAGACTTATAGATGCCATCTAGCTTTTGCACACCAGCTATTTAAATCAAGGCTCTCCAAACTTAAAACAGGACTTTAAAGAGGACTGAAAAAAAACCTTAAATCGACTGAGATTCCCATTGTTGGAAATTATACAAACTTTAAAAGTTTTTATGTAACTTTAGTCCGTTTTGTTTGCCTTTGCCCAGAGGGAAGGGAATTGAAGTTTCTTTTCAGGGAACTGTTCCACCGGGTGACGTCTGATGAGTTTAACGTCTGGACAGACTAGGAGTCGTGCAAAAGATACACAAAAGACAGCAACCATTAATGACCATCAACCCCAAACATCACCCCTGCCATGGTTGGAGACACCTGGTCTGGGAAAAGAGAGATAAGAATGAGAACCTAAGCAGTACTGGAAGCAAAGAAATCCGTAGCCAATAGGAAATCAAATACTAAGAACTGCACAACTTGGGACCAATGAACATTGAACCAATGAATTTCTATGGGGTTTGACTGTATAAAACATGTGAAAAATCTACTAAAATTCATGTGTGATGGAGTGATTTTCTCTGCACAATCTGGGCAATGTGTGGATGAAATTACTTCTGTTGCACATCCTGGCCAAAACAACATCCTGGCCAGAATAAAGTAATGCCTTGATTCTCCAACACTAAAAATGTTTTTGGGGAGTTTTTTTTTGTTTTTCCTGCAGTTTTGGTGACACCATGGCAACTCCTTAGGACAGCATGAAAAAGAGGAGTTATACCATGACTTGTCAAATCAAGTATGGCTGGAAAAGGAAAGGGATTTCTTTCCAAACACAGAAAGATAAAATACATCAATTGCAGTATTATAAGACAAAAGAGATGGTTAATCCCAATAGCATTCATGTTGTTTTCATCAGCCTTTTTAGCCAACTATGAGGCATAATGTTCATTGTTAAGTAACCACATGTAATCAAACCAACCTGAGACCAAATCCTAAAAGCACTTTAATAGGATTATTTCACTGCAGAGACAGACCAGGGAACACGTGTCAGAGACTGAAATGTTTTAATTTATGGCTTAGACATCTTCATGAAAGATTTTTGCCTATAATAGCAAAACTGTATAAAAGCTGCAGAGAAGACCCTACCTTCCTTCCTTCCTTCCTTCCTTCCTTCCTTCCTTCCTTCCTTCCTTCCTTCTTTCCCTCTTTTGCTTTCTCTATTCTCTCTTGTTGCCTCTTTTACTATTAAATAAAAAGTATCAAGTTTTTTGGCAACAACATCTAACCTCATTTGGTTTCAGTCAAGTTTTGGGGTATTTTTCAAACCTCTCTGGATTCGATCCGTATTATTCACAGGGACTTAATTTGTTTTGCTCCTCTGTGTTTAAACAGCTTTATAACAACACGCAATAAGGAAAGCTGAAATATTGTTATTGTTATTATTATTATTATTAATAATAATAATAATATTCATAAACTGTCCTGTTATTGCTCCTAGATATTTGTTTTGTGTTCATTATTTTAATTTTATCAAAGCATCACCACACTCTTCCTTAATCTCACCTTTGTTTCCATACACCACCAGCAGGCATCACACTAATTAGATTTCTAATTTTTATGGGATATGTCTGTCTCTTTCTTACTCACCCTATCTCATTATTTTTAAATGAAATGGCATTAACACTATTCTTAATAAAAATATTATTCTCAGATGCAGTCTTAAACAAGTGCTACTCCAATACCTTCATAAGATTTATCTTTGAGCAAAGGCATCATGGTGTCAATTTAGGACTCAGAACAGTAACTGTGCTCAAATTCCTTCCAATCCAAGTACAGTTGGCTGAGAATTGATTTTTCCATTGCAATGTGGTGTTGGCATGTGTACATTGTATAGAGTGGGCTGCCTGCCAGCCTTACCACTGCCATGCAGGACTAATATAATATTATATAGGCTTACAAGTTCAGTTTTTTGCAAGCTACCACAAAAAGAACTGGAACTTTTTCTTAAATAGGGCCTAGATTGTTATTTGATTGACATTCCTTCCAAGAAAAGCTAAATCATTAAGAATTCCTGACTGAAATAGAACTGTAATTGACTCCATATTGAACAGTCTTTTCTAGAGACACTTCTTTGCAGTCTGGTCTAGGTTCTCCACAATGATTTCCAGGGCAGGGATGATGCATTTGCTACCTGGTAATAAATCCCTGTCTGACATGTCTTGGTTTTTATTTTAAGACAAAGACTGAAATTCTGTGCTTGACACTAATGGCCATGTTTCCCTAACATCATCTTCTCATGGTTTGTCCACTGGGTCGTTGCTGATCCAAAGAAACTGTTTCAGAAGTACTTTAAGCAGGGAAAAGTAGGAATTTCACTTAAAGGGAAAGATTTGTATCCTTTTTACCAGGCACTCACCTACAACTAAAGTTCTCCCTTTGTGTTATTAAAAGTGTTGGATGTACAGTGAATAGGATCAGAAAATCCCCTGGGGCTAAAAGCACACCGATGAGCTTCCCACATTCATCTCAGCTCCAAACTGCTTCCCAAGATGATTGTACCAACACAAAAAAGGGAGTGGGAAGAAACAGAGAAAAAAAAGATGGATTAGTTCTTTTGATGATGTGCCAGCATAAAGCATTCATAAAGCTACTACCTAAGGGTCGTTTTGAAGTTTGTGCTAGTCACAGAGGTTGTGGTTCAACAGAAATTTTTCATTTCATAATAATTCTCACTGCACCATCGCCTCTTATAATCCCTTTGGTACAGGTAAAAGTATTGGGGCATGCACATGAAGGAGCACTTTTGGGGCAAGGAAGTGAATATGTAACACATTTCATGACTTCTGGAGTACAGTTGAACTTGAGAGGCATAATTCAGATCCCAGTCTGTACAGAAACTTGTTGGATTTTCTGATAAATTTATTTCTTGATTCTAAGCTTTCTTTTCAATGCAATACTGAAGAGCAGATCTAGAAAATCAAAAATCAAAAGAGAGGGGGGGAGAGCATGAGAGAGCAGAAAACTCCATTGATTTTGAGTATCAAAGTCCAAAAGTGTAATTCTGAGAACTCCTGTTCGGTCCCCATCTAATCTTGGGCATGGTGTGAAGGAGTCCTGTATCTCTTCTCAACTTTTGAATTCATTGAATCACAGAATATTTTGGATTGAAAGGACCTTAAAGAGAATCTAGTTCCACGAGCAGGAACACATCTCCATCGACCAAGGTGCTCAATCCAGCCTGGCTTTGAACACTGCCAGGACTCAGCCACCCACAGCTTCTCTGGGTAACATGTGCTAGGGCCTTACCATCCTCACAGAGATTTTTTTTCCCAAACATCTAAGCTAAATCTAGTCTTTCAGTTTGAACCTCAGTTTGAACTCCTTATCCTATTGTGATTGTGTTCACAGGGGTCCTAGGATGAGGGAAGAGATGAGGATTTGACTCCATGTTTCAGAAGGCTTGATTTATTATTTTATGATATATATTACATTAAAACTATACTAAAAGAATAGAAGAAAGGATTTCATCAGAAGGCTAGCTAAGAATAGAAAAAGAAAGAATGAATAACAAAGGCTTGTGGCTCGGACAGAGAGTCGAAGCCAGCTGACTGTGATTGGCCATTAATTAGAAACATCCAACATGGGCCAATCACAGATGCACCTGTTACATTCCACAGCAGCAGATAATCAATGTTTGCATTTTGTTCCTGAGGCCTCTCAGCTTCTCAGGAGGAAAAATCCTAAGGAAAGGATTTTTCATATAAGATGTCTGTGACATCCTATCACTACAGTTCCTGATGAGGAATCTCTCTCCAGCTTCCCTGCAGCGTCTTTACGTACTGTAAGGTTGCTATGAGGTTTCCACACAACCTTCTCTTCTCCAGGCTGAACAGCCCCAGCTTTCTCAGCCTGTCCTCATAGAGCTGCAGTCCTCTTATCAACCTCCTGACCTGCTCTGGACTTGTTCCAACAGTTCCACGTCCTCATGTTGGGGGCCCAGAGCTGGATGCAGCACTGCAGGCGGGCTCTCACCAGAGCAGAGCAGAGGGGCAGGATCCCCTCCCTCCCTCTCCTGCTGCCCACGCTGCTTTGGATGCAGCCCACGACACACCTGGATTTCTTGGCTGCAAGTGCACATTGATGGCTCATGCTGAGTTTTGCATCAATAAAATCAACTTTTCCTGGCTACCTAGCGTTGTATCCTTGCTCAGCCCAGAACTGCCAATCTGATAATGTTGACAAATCTAAAAACGCAAGAGAAAATCTTCTACCTAAATTGCTCAAGGATTTGCAGACTTCCTCAGGACATAACATGATTCTATTAATAAATTTAAAAAATGCACTTTGGCATCATTCTCAAGATTCCATTCCATTTTGTGTGAGTGGGATTGGGAAGTGATTCTATGAACGGTACCAGGTACAATACCAAACAGAAAAAATAAAGCCCACTTCCCCATTCCTCTTCCCCACTGAGCTCCCTGATCATTTAAATCCCGCTTGCCAATGATACAGTCACAGTTTTTCTGGTCCTCCCTTTTGATCCCATGTTGTCTTGAGAATGATCAAAGACTATCTATACATTAATCTTTCCCAGAGTTACAGAACTACCTCAGGAGGAAGAAACTGAATTCATGTCCTGACCTCCTATGTAAGTGCTCTAAAAAAAAATTAACTGCATAATGAGAGAGAACCTTGAGGATTGATTTTAAAAGAAGAAATTAGGTCTTTCACAGATCTTAAAAGAAAGAAACTGATCTTCACTAGCTCAAAAGAAATAAAAATAATTTAACACATATATATGGTCAGAAATACTTTAGTACATCTGCGGCAGAACCATGTACCTTCAGTGTAATTTGAACCATTTTAAGCGATACTTTGCACAGGGCTCATGCTATCCTGGATTTCATTTTGATGAGACAAACTTTCCCCATATCCACTTGCAGTTGCAGGGGGAAAGAAATTTAGGGTTCACTATGATGTTGAGGGGTAATACTTGTACTGCCTAGCACAGCACCTAAACTGGACTTTCTGTGCCCATAATGACTTGTGAGTTGTAGGTGGCAAGCAAATCTGAGCTATCAGAACTTCACTCTTTGTTGCAGCTTCCTGCATACACTTTCCAAGTCACCAAAGGCACAAATTTAAAGCTGCAGGGAGTAGTACTCTCTCTTAGCTTTGGGTTATATCAGCTAACCTGAATAAAGCCTAAAGACTTAGAAATATACACGAATGTACTTAGTATTTTTGTGGGCATCTAGAAATGGACATGGAACTAAGTTTAAAATGAGCTATCTGTAGAAGTCATAATACCTCAGTATGGCTTTACAAAATTAATTACAATTTTCCTAATTTCAATAGCTATAGTTTACAGAACCACAGAATCATTTAGGTTGGAAAAGGCCTCTGAGAGCATCGAGTCCAACCTTTGACCGATCACCACCGTGTCAACGAGACCATGACATCAAGCGACATGTCCAGTCATTTCTTTAACATTTCCAGGGATGGTGACTCCACCTCCTCCCTGGGCAGCCCATTCCAGTGCTTAGCAACCCTTTCTGTGAAGAACTTTTTCCTCATGTTCAACAGGAGCCTGCCCTGATGCAGCTGGTTCCTGTCCTCTTGTCCTGTCACCTGCTGCCTGGGAGAAGTGGCCAACTCCCACCTGGCTACATCCTCCTTTCAGGGACTTATGGAGAGTGAGAAGGTCACACCTGAGCCTCCTTTTCTCCAGGCTAAACACCCCCAGCTTCAACTAGCTTAAGTTGTCATTTATTTTCAAAGATACTTCAAAATTTCCCATCAAAAATCTATTGAAAATAGGATCAAGGTAATAAGAACTTTTTTTTTTCCCAGTGGTTTGCACACAAATAATATATTGTGTCCTCTCTTGACTTCAACAGCACACTGCTGAATAACATCCTCAGAGCTGTGCCAGCATCATTTGAAGATACTGCTGCAGGAAGATATTAAAGTGCTATTTAAATAGTTGTTAAATAAAAGCAGTCTTGCCTGGATTCTGTTACATTTAAGAGACAGGAGAACAAATCAATGTGGCTGAATGGAAAAGGATGAGATCAATAGGGGGACAAAGTACATTTTCAAGGCACTAAAAATCTGAAAATTTAAAAGTTTCAAAATAGAAAAATTACCTGTCTGCATCCTTTTAAATCAAAGTTCATGGAATTTATAGAATGCTAGATGTCAGATAATACCATGCATCTGAGAGCTTAGCATTGCAGTTTTCTGATAATGTACCTCTGAAGACCTAGACTTCAAAAAGAGCTTTGGAATCATCAGCCATGATTTATGGAAGCAGTAATTCCACTTCTCCCTATATTTCATATCATTAAAAAGAAAGATTGGTCTGTCAGTTGAAATTCTATTTCTTCAGGTAGAGCTAAAAAAACTATAAATGAACCACACTTCAGACAAGTGATTTTCCAAATATTAGCTACATAGGTACTAAACAAAAACCTGAGTTATCTTGAGTGTTTTTCAGAGCTCCTTTCCTTAGTTTTATGCGCAAGCCTCCAAAAGGTATATCCAGCAATGCTGCTGGAGCTGGGAGGAGGAAAGTTTTAAGCCTCTAGAAAGGCTCAAAAACCAGAGTTTGGTTATTGGCATATAGGCCTGGTTTGTATCATGGTATAGATAAGCACCCCAAATAAAATGAGTCATAGAATACCAGGTTGAAAGGAACAGCAAAGATCATCTGGTGTAACCTTTCTTGGCAGAAGAATGGAACTGGTTGGCTGCAGAAATAGCTTTTCTTCCTTGTAAAGAGAGACAAATCACAGTTTCAGGGTCTGATTTCAAGTCTATTTTGGGTGCATACCCATATAATTTTGTTTTCCTCTCAGTAAAGGGTACTCACTAAAAGCAATTGCAAAGCTTAGGAGAGCTTGAGAGAAAATGGATGTGGTAACATTTGCAGCAGAAATTCACTCCCCAGTTTGCTAACACCAGACAGTCCTTTTCCAGGCATCCCATAAGTGTGTGGAAAGTACCTTTCTATAAGTGATAAAATTTAGGATGCCAGTGAAGCCCTGCTCTCTTACCATGCCCCTCTCCTGGCTACTCCAAAAACTAACCCAGTCCCGGCCACAAACAGAACAATCTCCTATAAACGTGATGCCATTTTACTGGCCAATGTATATCATTATACACTGGCTCTTGAGGATTATTTTTCTACTTTCTAATGCACAGCTATGCTTAATTTCTCTCCTAAGTTTGCCCTCTGAGTTCAGGTCAGCAAACTATAGGTATCATTCTTATTCAAACATCTTGGTTATCTAAGTGATCATTAGGTTGGTCAGACAGATGTTTCACTGGTGCTATTAGCCTTAGCCATTAATTTGTCATTTATTTTTGAGCTTTTATTAATTCTATGCCTTTATTGCTATATTTCTTAGTCATAAAAAGGTGAAACATTTAACAACTGCCAACTAATTTCCAAATCAGAACAGGTTTCTTGCTAAAGAATGTTTCAGATTTGTGAATGGAGGTAAGTATAATATTTTTGAACCTGTGGACAAGAATTACACCAACAGTGTGTGAAACCCAAAATCATCCATTTATTAATATACTGCTGTGTCTGCAAAGTCATTCAAATTTTTCAGGACATTTATTCAAAACATTCCAATATAAAGGGAAGAAAGACAAAAGGCAGACTGCTGGGAATCCACTGAGAGGCTGTTCTTATTAGGTTTTGCCACAGAGAGCTGCCACTTTAGAAATGTGGAAGAGAGACGCCTGATATTGCAGACATCATCGAGGAATATACAATTCACTGACTCAGCAAAGGTTCTTGAAGTTCACAGAATTCCCAGAATTCACAGAATGACTAGGTTGGAAGAGACCTTCAAGATCATTGTGTCCAACTCACCCCTAACACCTCAACTAAACCATGGTACTTGTGCCACATCCAGTCTTTTCTTCAGCACATCCAGGATGGTGACTCCACCACCTCCCCAGGCAGGCAGTTCCTCACTAACCACAGTCTGAAGGAGCACTTCATTCTTCCTCCTTAACTACCTAATCTCTATGTCACCCGGAGCATTTTTTACATAGAAAACTATTCCTGGTTTCCATGAAACTCTTTTGATTGAGCCAGCAGAGAAGGGAGACCTCGTTACACTTGGGTCCCATTGCAAACCCTGTCACCAAGAGCTGTCACCATGACCACCAATGTGGTCATTACCTGCTTGTAAACACCTGATGAAGAGCTCATACAACTCTGAATGACCAGGCAGAGAGGTACAACACTTGTTTAAATGGCAGAGCTGTGCATTCACATTTGCAATCATTTAGATCTGATGGCAACAGTAGGATTATCGCCAGAAGATAATCAGAGAACTTCTGCCAAGTTAGCAGTTCACAGAACAACTAAAAACTTGAAGCAGCACTTTGGAGCATGTAAGAGAGGATAGGGGTTTTTTTATTATTATTATTTTAAAGTGTTTTAAATTGTATTAATGTGGTTTTACACATTATTTAGTGACTGCTTAAAGAGTAATATAGTCTCAAGCCTCCAGCCCCACCAATTCTGGGTTTTTTTCATTAATTGGTAGCAGAAAGCATGCTAAATCTCATGTTCTCTAGCTGGTCACAGTGACCCCGAGATATTTTTAAAAGTCTCTTTTCCCAGCCCGGCGCTCAAAGAAGGAGTCAGAGCTCTTCAGTTCTCAGTCTCAAGGTTGTTTATTGTTCCTTATCTATAAAATTCTTTCTCCTGTCCAGCTGAGGTCAGCTCAGCAAGACAGTCCAGGCACTCTGCCTGCCCCTGGGGAGGCGTTATCTTTTTATACTAAAAACTGTGTACAATATTTACAATTACTTTCCAATACCTATCACCTATATTAGACAGTGAGCTTCTACTCTAAACCAATCTAAAAGTGCCAACATCACAGCAGAAGATGGAGGCCAAGAAGAAGAAGAAGAAGAAGAAGAAGAAGAAGAAGAAGAAGAAGAAGAAGAAGAAGAAGAAGAAGAAGAAGAAGAAGAAGAAGAAGAAGAAGAAGAAGAAGAAGAAGAAGAAGAAGAAGAAGAAGAAGAAGAAGAAGAAGAAGAAGAAGAAGAAGAAGAAGAAGAAGAAGAAGAAGAAGAAGAAGAAGAAGAAGAAGAAGAAGAAGAAGAAGAAGAAGAAGAAAGGCTGGACACACCCAGATTCTTCCATCTTGCCCCCTGAAGCCCCATACCAAAAACCCCAAAAATCTATTTTTTCACCCCGTGATAAATTCACTGTCATTCTACTTAAACTGTCGTGGCTTGCAGATCTTCATATAAGGTTGGTAACTTGCTCCACGGGTCATAATGAAAACCACAGGGGCATCTTTGGCCCTGTGCCAGGATCTCTGAGCCCTCTGGCAGGGGTCTTGGCCATCCAGGACAGCCAGAGGGATGTCCTGAATTCCAACAGCTAAATACCTTTTAAACCATACGGTTAAAAATATTGTTTCAAAATCTAATTAATAAATCTTTGTTTTCACTGATTCACCTGTCCAGGGCACAACCCACCTTTCCACCAAGTCTGGACTAGCTACCACAAGAATCAGTGGGAAACAAGGAGGGAACAACTCAGTTTGACTTTCAGAAATCTCAGAGCCAGCCAGCAGACATGCTCTTAAAAACCTCCCTGTACAAATGATGTGAAAGAAACTTGCTCTTTGCCTTTCCTATTTAAGTTTCCTACGCCTGTACTCCTGTTCCCATCACATTCGTTCTCCATCATCACCTATCATATGAAAGGAATACTGTACAGCACACTTCCTGCAATCACACGGGAGCTTTCAACATGCAGCCACTAGTTAATGTGCCAGAAAATCCTCCACCAGGATTTAGCAGCACACAGGGTGCAAAGACCTGACAGAAACAAAGCCTTGCATATTTCCTTCTGCAAGGAAAAGCACTCAGCGCTGATTTCAGAGACAGCAGCGCCTAACTCCTAATTACCACTGTTTCCCACTGAGCAGGAGCCAGTTTCTTCCTCTCATAAACTTTGCATAGATCCAGCTTTTCACAGGTCTCGGATCATGCTTAACTCAGAGAACATCACTTTTCCTTCCTTGCAATTAGAGTAGGACATACCAGGAAAAATGGAGCCAGCAGCTGTTTGCCTGCTGACGACAATGAAGGGCGTGCTATAGGGATGGAGGAAAGGGGCTATAGAATCCATCCCAAGATGGATGTTCTAGATGGGTGGTCACTGTTTCTGCACCAAATACTGTCCTTCACATCTCTGAGATGAAAAATCACTCATTTCAGTGAAAAGCCCAGATTCTGTTTTCCGAGACATTGACAAATAATTTGGATGAGAGACTATGTCACAGCTTTTGTAGAAGTCTGTCATTTTTATAACACTTTTGCATCATAGGAATCTTACAGTACATCATGTTGTTTTGAAAATGTTAAATGTACATTAAAAAATGCGTGTCTTCTTGCTCAGAGACAAGTCTGACTCTTACAGAAATCAGGTTTTCAATCTTCACATTATTAATAGCAGCCAGGACTGACTGGCCCAAATTTCTAAGCCAAAAAAAAATGCAACTATAGATTAAAACAATAACTACAAGGGAGGCATTCCCTGAAATGAGAGGAAAGATATGTGTCCTGATAATTCTATTTACTATTGGCTTCATCAGCTAAGAGATTTTATTGACCTTTCTAACATTTGATGCAGCGCAGTAACCAGAGAGAGATCATAAAACCTACAGATTGGAAAGGCCTTAAGGAAACAGAAAACAAAAATTAAGGGAAGCTTCGTGTCCTTTATTCATCTGTCAACTTCAACCTGTAAATCTGAGTTCATTTTACAGGCAAAATGAACTCTTTACACTGAGTAAAGAGAGTCCCTTTACTATGCATAATTTCATAAAATTAATGGAATTCTGTACTGAAAGATGGGCACATATAATATTTCCTGTCTTATAATATTCCTGTCTTATAATATTCCTGTCTTATAATAATTATAATATTTCCTTCCTATAATATTCTCCTGTCTTAATACACTGTGCCTCAAGAATATGGGCAGAGAACATTTTATGCTTAATCATAACCAAAATTGGCTATTCCAAAACAGGGAAGTTAAACTTCAGAAAATATCTATGTCAAAAAAAACTTTCAGAACATCATCAGCTAAAAATTTGTGAGAACTACTATTTACTTAGCTATGGAAAGCCAAGATAGATGAAAATCAAAGTAGCACTTCTAAGATCCTTTTGAAATGTTTCTACTGAAGACTGTTATAAATATTTTATTGGAAGAATAGAATTTCCAACTGTCCCTTGAAAAGCTGTTGTGCTGAATTTAGAGATTCAATTCAACCATTAAAGTATCAAATGGAGATTTTAGTCCTGCTTTTATTGGAAATCAAAATGCAAGTTTATCCTGGGGACCCCCTAATGATGCCTCTATAATAGCAACATTTTGGAACTTGACTCAAATGGTTTATGCCACTCATCAAACTGATACAAAAAAAGGAAGAGATTAAGTCTTGAAATAAAATAGTAATTTTCCAGACAAAAAGATTGCTGTGAAGATTCCATTTTATTAAAGATACAGAAGAGGGCAGCTGTTGTCTTTGATTATATTTACAAAATATGAATCAGTTTTAATTTACTAAGATAGCAAACCAGAATAAATTAATGATCACAATGTGGGGACATATGCAGATAATAAGGATGATTACAGCCCCTCATTTCAATTATAATTTCAGCATGTTGCTGCTGCAAATATCTATCAGGCTTAAGGAAACAACTGCAGACTATAATTAAAAAGTTTACCGAGAATGGGAGAAAAGAATCCAAGATGAAAATAAAAGGTTTTGTAAAGAAGAAATTGAAAGAGGAATCAAGGGCTCCATACCTGAATTCACTCTATTTGCCAAATGGCAGTCTGACAGGTAAATTGCCACGTAGTTAAGCTTTGAATATGTGCAAAACAAAGAGATTTTTATCCCTTAGAGTGACAAATAAATATATTGGTACTTAAGTCACAGCACACAGACAGAGCATCCCAAGCCTTGTGTATTAGTCAAGTGATCATTTTGCAGATGCAGAAACAAGGGCATTAAACTGAAAAATATATTTGGTTTAAGGCCATAGAGAATAAATTTCTTTAAATTTACTGCAAATATGGGAAAAAACTACTTCTCTCCAGCATTAAGAGATACATACAGATTGTTACAATATTCTAAGGATTTCTTGTTTAATTTTGTTTATGCAGTTACTTCAAATGGTGCGATAATTTTTAGCATTTGCTATCCCATAACAAAATGTACAAGTAACAAAACAATGTTATTTACAAATCATCTCTGACTTTGCAACAGGGATTAATGTAGAACAAGAGGAAATTAGGGAGTGTTTTATATTGCACAGAAAGTAAACAGTTCAAATTTGCAGGAATAAGAAAAGACAGGTAAACACAAATAAATCTGACTTTCTGAATTAATTCTGCAGGGTATGGACTTACATAATAGGAGAAAATTATTTCTGCCTTCCTTTTCACTGTCTACTTGAATATTGATACTCTAGAGACTGCCACAATAAACTCTATAAAAGTCTATGAATTTCATTACAAATTTGCAATACTCTGCTGAAGCCAAATACTGTGAAGAAGAAAGCAGCAATCTCTGAACAGAACTGTAACATACTGCATGAAAATCATTTATCTGCAGAGCAGTAAATTGATCCATCTGGCTGCAAACTGATTTGCAAGAAACATAAGTATCTAGTCCTGTCTGTCCATAAGAAAGAACAATAGTTTTGGGGTTTGTTTTTTTTTTTTGGTGAAAATATCTGGAAGGAAAAGGTTGACTTCACGACTATGTCTGAGTAACTCTATTCCCCTTTGCAGTAAATTATGTAGTGAGACTGTATGCATTTCACATGCATGCAACATGCATTTCCACTGTATGTATAATGCTTTCATTTGCCTGATATAATCAGTTACCACTAAGCATTGCACTGAGGCTGGTATGTTGTCATCACACTCAGGATTACTTTTGCAGTGATAGAATTACAAGAGATGTCACACAGATCATGGAAGTTTTATCTCTGTCTCTATTATTACTGATCATTTTTTTAAAAAATGCATGTCTGACAATATCAGTAAATTGCTTGCTCCCTCTGGTCTCCAATCCAATCCAAAGAAGCCAGATTAAAGCCAAACAATCAGCTATAACACCATAACACTGTAACAGGCTCAGCTAGCCGGACAGTCCTTTGTCTCCCTCCCTGGATGCAAGAGGTATGCACACAAATCCTGTCAGACACACACACCATGCACAACACCCAAGGGTTCACCAGGTTTGGGTTATTTTGGATCAATTTATTATCCTTGTCAGACCCTGAAACTCATCATCTCTGGTGCTGACATCTTCTCTGGGCAGCACAGCCAGAGGCTGCCATTCAGAAACAGCAATTTCCTCCTTCCTCTCCACGTGGATTTACTTTGGCAGCTATCTGTAAGCTCTGCATACTGGGGAGTACAACCTAATCATTCCAGAAGAAGATTTCATTCCACCAACGACTTCTGTTTCAATCTACTCAGGTGTCATTTGTATACACATTTTCTGTGCAGAGCATACCAATATTTCAAGTTTAGATTTCTGCTGCAGTCCCTCTCTTGGGAAAATGATAAAAGGTGCTCCTACCAGTATTGTATTAAGATTATGCCTACATAACCTAATTGTTTCTGAGGTAGCTAATTTCTTTGTGCTACTGCACAGGTCAGTTAAGAAGAGACAGTCTCATAGAAAACTAATTTTATCACAAATTTATACTAAAGCAGAGTCTGTATGGCTTTCACACGTGGTTAAAATTAGACTAATTAACAACACTCCATGATAGCTCATTAACTAGAAGCAAATGTAAGCTCAGTAGCATCATTAAGTGCCAAAGGCCAGCTAAGGCAATATTCATGTGAAAAATCAGGAACATCAAGGGGTGTTGATGGCAAAAAAGGATCTTGTAGTATCTGGTTCAGAGTCACCACTGTGTAGCTGCAAGATTTGTCAGACATTCTTGAGTGTGAGGTTGTTCATAGGCCAATTAAACTACAGCCTTAGGGGATAAATATGAGAAAGCAGTGGAAAAAAAAGTATTTTTTCTGATGCACTTCTCATAACAAGGAGAGGTATGACATAGTGCTGTACAGGGACTGAACATTTTTACCAGCATAGCAATATACTGGATAAACCAATTATGAGGTTTAGAAAATAAGGAGAGTGTCAAACTATATCAGCTTTTCGCTTTCAGAAGAATACCTTAGAAAATCTTCTATTTATGTATTTGAATATTCTTTTTTTAAGTCAGGAGGCTATAAAATGACACATTTCATCTTATATTTAATTAGCTTGCTGAAGTAAAGTATTGTGTACCCTATATTGATGGTTTAAGGATTACTTAGGGGCATGGTTGAAAGCACTTAAATTATTCTATCAGTAAGCAAAATATATCCATTTGTATTAAATAATTTCTACTCATTCTTCTGCATTTTATATAACTGTATTCACCATTAATAACCATAATTTATTTTCTGATGCAGCCAAGACATTAAGAAACATAGCTATAGATTTATTCCTGAAATTAAATTAGGATATTACTCCTACCCATTTCAGCTAATTGAAAAGATGATTTTAGCCTCTCCCTTTAATGAAGAAATGTATATTGCAGAAACATGACCAGTGGTGCACAGTCAGAGAAAACACAGACAAACCAGTAGTAGCTTTTAGAAACATTACACAAAATTGCATTCCAGCAATGCCACGGCCTATCAAGCTAGCAAGAAATATCTATTGAATCCATTTTTTTTTTCTTTAATTCAAGGCTATGTAATCAAAACAACTGCCAAAATGGAATGGGCTTAAAAGTGCAACTACCTTGTAAAGTAGAAGATTCTCATCAACTTCAGGGAAGAGTTGTAATCAAGAATTTTAACATTCTAATTGATATAATGCACTGACTTATTATGTATAATAGTTCATGCACAGCATACAAGTGAAATAGCATAGCAAAAGGCAAGTTTTCAGACTGTGTCACAGTCACACCATATATTAGCTGTTTCAGTTATCCTGTACAAAACATGCCCTGTATCTACCTTGTACAATTCAGCATGGCTGAGTTGACCAAAGAAATTTCACAGGATATTCTTCATGTGTTTACCAGGTATGTAGATTTTATACAAAAGAAAAAAAAAAAACCCAAACCAAACCTAAAAAAAAAACCACAAAAAAAGCCAAAAATAAACAAACAAACAAAAAAACCCCAAAACCAAAAAACCACCACACACACACACAACCCACACCAAAATCAACCAAATCCAACAGTTTTTTGTTTGCAGTAAAGCCTAGAAAACAATAACACAATTCTCCTAAATAAGAAATAAATTCCATGGAAACTAGGACAGATGCAGAAGAATGAGATAGAAAGTATAACCCATGGTGGCTAAGCTGCTTTGCTGGGTCCTAAGAAACCTACTCTACCATTAGCAAACGTGTAGATGGCACTGAGCTGGGAGTGAGTGTCGATCTGCTGGAGGGTAGGAGGGCTCTGCAGAGGGACCTGGACAGGCTGGATGGATGAGCCAAATCCAACAAAGTGAAGTTGAACAAGTCCATGTGCCGAGTCCTGCACTTTGGCCACAATAACCCCCTGCAATGCTCCAGGCTGGGGATGGTGTGGCTGCACAGTGCCCAGGCAGAAAGGGACCTGGGGGTGCTGGATGGCTGCTGGCTGAACAGGAGCCAGCAGTGTGCCCTGGTGGCCAAGAAGGCCAGTGGCTCCTGGCCTGGATCAGGAACAGTGTGGCCAGCAGGAGCAGGGAGGTCATTTGGCACTGGTGAGGCCACACCTTGAGTGCTGTGGTCCAGTTCTGGCCCCTCAGCTTGGGAAGGAATTTGAGACGCTGGAGTGCGTCCAGAGAAGGGCAACGAGGCTGGTGAAGAGTCTGGAACACAAGTCCTGTGAGGAACAGCTGAGGGAGCTGTGGGTGTTTAGCCTGGAGAAAAGGAGGCTCAGGAGAGTCCTCATCACTCTCCACAACTCCCTGAAAGGAGGCTGTGGCCAGGTGGGGGTCAGTCTCTTCTCACAGAGAACAGGACAAGAGGACACAGTCCTCAACTGCACCAAGAGAGGTTTAGCTTTGACATTAGGAAGAAATTCTTCCCAGAAAGGATTATTGGGCATTGGAATGAGCTGCCCAGGGAGGTGGTGGAGTCACTGTCCCTGGAGATGTTGAAGGAAAGACTGGATGTGACATTTAGTGCCATGGTTTATTTGACAAGGTGGTGTTCGATCATAGATTGGATGATATCCGAGGTCTTTTCCAGTCTGTTTGATTATTCCTTTCCTTTAAACTAAGAAGAAAAGAAAAATGCTTTGTTTTACCATTTTGTATGCTTGCAATGAAGAATATTTTTTTATTAGAAATGGAATCTAAATCTCCATATTTGTCACACTCTTGTTTCTTTAGCTTTGTGGGTCTTTTTTTTTCAGTAAGTATGGCAGTTTCCATATCAAAATAAATCTCTCCTACTAAAGATTATTTTCTAGAGTTTACTGAGATTTGAAACTTGTATGTATTCAGCCAAAACAATATATTTCAACAAGAACAACATGCTTTTGCTGTCAGAAAAAAATCCCAAACTAATGACATTTCACTAACATGGAAGCAATTAGGCACTACGATGGTTGGATCCCTGGGACTCTTACAAACTCCAGCAAGAATAGTTATTGATCTAGACATTAATTTATCAAGGGAGAAATGTCCAAGAATTCAAGAATAATAGACTTGAAATGCAATAACTGTTAAGTTCAAAGAGAAATGTAATATACACTAACATGGTACTCAGCCATATCATCTTTCCCCCTAAAAACTCAGAGGATCATGGACATTACTGTTCTTCACAATATCTGAAATTAAAGCTACTCCTGCAGACTGTTATCTGTAGTGCTCTTATAGTACCACAAAATTTCTAACACTGTCTTCCATGTTCTCTGCTATGGAAGTGCCTGGGAAAGTTTGTGATTTTGAATGTCTGCCTTAGCAAGTATGGTTACCTCCCAGTGCAAGCATTACAAATTTAACATCACTGTGGTGTCCTTGGCTTTCACTCCAGATGTATTTCTTAGCACTGATTTTTATCCTAAGAGCAGTCTAAGAAATAATGTACTCCCAAGCCTGTGACAAAGGCTTTCTAAATGTGATTCTGTGTCCTCCTGTGTTAGTTGTGATTTGAAATGGCATCTCCCTTTTGTTCCATCATGGCAAATCTTCACTCTTGCATTAGTCTTGGCTTGGTTCATTTGCAGATCATAAGTATACCCCCGCTTACACACTTACTCTAAAACATTTAAACAGAAGATAACAAGTACTTTAAATATTAGTGTATCTAGTCAGAAATGCAATAATTGCTTGGTATTTAACAGCAACACCAAAGATTTTAGGGCATTTCCTCACTTTTCTTATGTATTCTTTGTCCTTTTAACCACTATTTCATTCTTCTTCATTTTCCTGATAATTATCACATGGAGTTTCAAACATTTAGACCTGAGAGTGGTTGATTTTTGCACAGTTCTTGACAATATTAATATGACAAAATGGTTTTGTGCTATTTGATTGGGACAGTAGGGGAAAACTTCAAAGAGCTCTAACTCCCTTAGGGTTTACATACTTTAAAATAGCAGTATATCTGTATTGCCAGGGCGGGGGAACAACAGGCCTTCAAATTAATATTACATTGGCAGCAGGTTTTTATGGACTATTTCCAGGACTGTGTGCTGACTCCCTAGCTTAATGAACAGTTTGATTTAAAGCTTAAAATTATTAAGTGTTCCTACCAGAGTCATAAATAATGTAGTTTACAATATTCCTATCGAGCATATAAAACTACATTTGTCTTCCATTAACAACACGCTTTTTAAGTAGCTTGACCTCTTCAGATATATAAGAACATGCAATTAGTGCAATTTGTCACAGGTCCTTTACATTTTAATAAGATGTAATTAGTTGTCTGTTTAGTCTAATTAACTTTGAAACCCTGACAGTTCTTGCTCTCTGGTATAACGCACAGCTCCTTATTTGAATTGCTAATGCTGGGCAGAGTGCCTCCATACAACAAGAAATTTAAATCTTTGTAAATCTGTGTACCTTTCCAGACTAGGCAGCACTGAAATAACCTGCCAATATTTGCATTAACTTTTCCAAAGCCTTTTTTGTCAATCTGTGACAATATATGGGAGTCAATAACATGGAGGAGTCAGTGCGCGAGCATTTAGGAAACAGATGGAATTATTGTACGGTACTATTAGACTTCTATTAATGATCACACAAACTGAATAATTCTGGTTTAGTCATACTTCTCATATTTCAGGCATGATTTAACAAATGCATTACAGACTCAGCCCAATGGAGATGTACATCCTTTGTGTTCTTTGAAGTTAACCTGTACCTCATGAAAAATCAGGTGAAGTATCAATCTGATGGCATTGAAAACATGATATTTGAGAGATCACAGAAAGGTATTGGCTGCATAGAAGTAACATTGAACATTGAGGTAAAATCTCCAGAATAGGTAAAACATGTTAAAAGTTATTCAGATTTCAAATTTTTTTTCAGCTCTACGATAGGGCAGGATATATTGATTTGAATGCAGATTATTGCTTTAAAATATGACAGATTTATTTTATATTCTCCTCAGGAATATTTTAATTACTTAGAGGACTGAATTTGCAGCTAAATTGCACAATTCAACTGAATGGTAAATAAAGTACAGATTTGTCATTGTGTCCTCTACTGAATAAAATAATTCTCTGCAAATATACTGCAAAACTTAATGATCTTCAGAACTGTAGAAACATGAAAATGTAAGAATCTCTACAGAAAAAAAAAAGAGCATGCAGAGAACAGAAACTATTTAATGAAGTGTTGATTTGTGTTCATATAGAGCATATATAATACCTTCTATGGAAGGTTTTGTGAGTTGAAACAATATATATTTTTTTAATCCTGACAAGAGGAATAATTTCACAGTCTCAGGTTCTGTGCATGGCTCTCCCAAAATGCCAAGTAAGGGGATGTATAAATCTCACCTCTATAACATACAGACACTGACAGGGACAGAATGAGCACCAAAGCAAATATGAAGTAGAAATGATTTTTTATTACTTTAGGTACTTCTTGCTGTCAGATAAAAATGAAAGCATTACTAAAAATTTTGCAGAATGACAGCTATGCCTTATGGATAACTACTACAGTTTGATATATGAGGCAGAAAATGTGAAAAATATTGTGAAGCACCACCTTGACACAATGATGGAATGCCACAGGAAGCATGCTAACTCCAGAAGAATGTAGTAGACCAGTGTTAAATAAAGGAAGGAGACTTCAGGTCCAGCCAAAAAAACCAAAAAAGAAACAACCAAACACTCTATCTTTTGAAGAACAAAAGTTGCAAAACTTTTTTAGACAGCTGCCCCAAGTTCTGATAGTCTAGTTTGAACAGGATTACCCCCTGGAGTTTCACAGGTACAGAGGGATTTGCAAACATTTGTATTATACCCTTTGCAAAACATCAGAGGGCACAGAAATTCCAGCATCATAGATTTTGTGCCAACTGACAATGTATGTTTTTAAAGCACTCAGATGAAGCATGTGAAGGCTCAATAGGCAGTAGCTATGTGGCTAAAACAATTTCAAATAACTTTTATAGTTTTATTTGTCAAGTCTACTCCAAGCCTGACTATAAACAATGAAAAGCTGAAAATGAGTAAGTGTCAAATTCAGTGAACATTCATTAACATACACACTTAACATCATAGACACAGACCATAAACTAGATGGTTCTGTATGTTTCATAGTTCAGTATTGCCCTGTGCTCCCCCTTAAATCCAGGGCCCCATGAGAACCCCAGTTTGTGCTTAAAAGAAATTTAGAGAATATCAAAGGGAATAAGGCCAACAAAATCTGGCCAAAGCAAAAAGAAATCATCTTACTAAGTTCAGAAAAAATGTAAGGCCAAATCACATGAAAACAGATTTAGGAATATGTCAAATTTGTTATTAACTAATAGTAAGTAATAGTAAGTACTCTACTGGGAGTAATGGGATTAAATATTGCATATGTGAGAAATGAGAAGCAATCTTTCATTTAGACACGAGGAAAACTTATTTTTTTAATCAAAGCATTGCAGACATGCTTAGAATCATGGAATCATCTAGGCTGGAAAAGACTTCTAAGACCTAAGACCTCTAAGATCTGTGAGAGATGCTTTCCATATATTTGTTTCAGAGCTCATAAGCACTTAAGTTCATCTTTAGAAGACTCTTCTAGCTCTAGAACCTTTCAAAGTGTTCTAATCATAGAAAGAAAAGTTATTCCTAATAAGCAGCAACATTTGGATGCAGGCAAGCTTGGATCAATAGCAATTTAGGAGATATTATTCAGTTTCATAGCACATATTTTAAGTGAAATGTCTTTTGTGTGCATATAAGGAAAAATCACAGCAAGAGTTCTTACATTAATCTATTCTAAATTAACTTGTGCCAGATGAGAAAGTCCAGTGAAGAGTTTTGGCACTCCTGACAGCAGCTGACATGCAGGTATGATTGATGTCTGCCTTCTCTCCAAGGATAAATGGAAAGCTGGCAAATGCCACATATACATAATGTCTCGAATTTTAAGCCAAATTGCTTTTCAGACATCCTATTTGACATTTTCCCCTCATACTTCAAATTATTTCCTTGTGCATGTTTCATGTTTATAGAATATGTTTTGCTGTATAGTCTGGTTTTATCACATCTCCTTTAGGCTTTCTCCAGGCAGCTGCAGTCATAAATTGGCCAAAAAGCACCGCTTGTGGCAGAGATGAAATAGAGATTACTCCTGACAAAAAAAAAAAAAAAGTTAAAAAAAAAACAGCCAAGAAAAAGAGAGGCCTTTGTATTGAGTCATTAGCAGTACACTGAATTTTTATTCCACTCACTCCAAACTGGCACCCAGGCTGCTGCTGCTAACAGATAGTAAAATAATAAAGGAGAACTTTGGTCTTTCTGATATGTTGTAGGAAGCTAAAATAACAAAAAGCATGGAAAGCATTTCAAAGGTCTCATTAGCATAGGGATGGTCCTGCTGGAGCAGTCTAATAAGGTTCAGGGAAGATATGAGTTGTGTGACCTCGGGAACACAGATCTCAGGACATGAAAGATGCCAGTGGAGGTTTTACCCAGTGTCTCCTGTGATTCTGCCACACTGCTGTCTCTGGTTTGTCATGTTCTGTGCCTGTTACTGAATAAAATAAAATGACCTATGCTTCAGGGCTTCCTTCTATTCCTGCCTCTGTTTCATCAAATAGGAAAAAAAAAATAGCAGTTTATAAGCTTATGGGTTATCTGGTTACTCCTGGGAGACATACATAAAGCCTAGGGCAATGAATGTGCGCGTGATATTTTCTGTTACAGTCAGAACTCTGAGTGCTATTTCTGTGTCTGTGTTACAAGAACTTGGTGAGCCAAGGTCTGGCTATGAGTGGAAAATGAGGAGCTGCAGGAGTACCTGGCAATCAGCAAACAGACACTTGTTTGTTTAAACACTATTAACCACAGCAAATTGATTTGCACTCTGTCATACTCACATGTAAGTAAAATGGATAAAATCCTGAGTGAAGAGGGTGGAACTCCAGATATTGATCCCCAGACTTATATTGACAAGTTCAGGTTAAAACAAATAATAAATATAAAAAAATAAATATAACCAGCCTGAGTTTCCCCTCAAGTTAAATCCCTGGGCATGCTGACAATGTTTGAAAAGTGAGAATTTGCCTACAGGCAAAACAGTTTGTTGGAACTGTAGCACTTCAATTAGAGATAAGATGTGTGAGTAGCTGTAGACATCTCAGCAGGCATTGACCCTGTCTTTCCATTTCTCCATCAATTAAAAATAAAAAGGAATAAAAACCGCAATAAATAAACAAAACCTACCAAACCCCCAAAGCTAGCTATCTGGTATCCTACAGACATCCTTCTTTTCAAAACATTTAAATATTAGGCTAACATTTGCATTTTCTTCATGCCTGAAGAATAAAACTCCAAATCAGTCTTGGAATGGATATGGGTTCTCCTCTCAACATTTGGAGACTGAAGAACCAGTGCTTTACAAGTTTTCCATTTTAAGATCAAACTAACTTGCATCAACTTGTTTTTACAGCAATCAACTTTAATATTATAGCCGAATGTTCATATAAAATTCTGATTCCAGGGTCTACTCTGAAATATTTCCTTGAACCTTTCCTCCCTTAGCATTTTTAAATCATAGTCAATACATTGGTCATGATGCAAACTGTCCAACTTTGTCCTGGAGTTATGCCTTTGAAATACACACAATAACTCTGTATTAATAATACAAAAGGAGATATGATGAATGAAGATGTCCCAGCTCTGGCAAGTATTGGAATATGCAAAAATTGATTTCTGCATTGAGCAACCATTTATTTTAGATCAAATTTGTTGGTGAAGCCCTGATAGGATTGCTCTCTATGCAGGATTCTCCATGCTAACTATTAAATCCAGAAGAAAAAGCATCAAGGAGCACTTGGGGGGATTGAAATTACATCACAACAGATAATGTGATACAACCCTGCTGATAACAAGCTGAAACAAAACTCCTTTAAGCTGTTCTAGTCTATCATTAGAGCCAGATCTACGTAGACATTGAATGCTACTTACTTTCATGTCCATTTTATCCAAGAAACACCTTGATGTGAAGATGACAAACAGTTTTAACTATAATCACCATCACCTTATTTCTCAAAAGTAGATGAAAGCCTCAAATGTTGAACCTCTCATTAGATACTTTCTATGTCTCACTACCATACTTAGCTTTCCAAAAGTACCAAAACAGAACCTTGTTTAACATCAGAACTCAACAGGTAATTAGCAGAAACTAGAAATCACAGAATAGCCTATCTGTAGATAGTATAATAAAAGCAACAAATATCTAAATTCCATTGAACATCCATTACATGCAACCACATAAATCTTAATTCTGAGTCACTGTATTGGCACTACCTCAAGGAGGTCTTTGCAACCTTCTGTCGATCGCTGGCTTACAATTAATCTCTCCCATTTAGTCTAGAACTCCTGCTAACTAAAAGTACTAATCAATCTATCTATCAGAGTTCCTGGAAGCATTAGAGAAAAGCAGAACTTCTCTGCCACCACACTCCTGGCACATTCACTTTGGGACTCTGCAGAAGAGAAAGAAAATACACACTTTTTTTTTCAAAACATTCAAATTCAAAGCACCAATAACACGATAAGTGGCAAGAGGCAAACTGCTGCTAACTGGAACCACAGGATATAAAGCAATCATCCCTGTGTTATAAAATTAAACTGGGTCAAACCAACATTGTCCCAAATTCACTTCACAACCCAGTTCAAAACTTCTTGACATTGACAGATGGCTCAGTGTCTGAGACCAGTACTAATGTATGCTTCAGACTGCACCTGCCAAAATGATACTGACTTAGACAATACCCTCTCAGGTGAGACTTTGCTTTTCATTTTAACCCCTTCTCAAAAAAAGCAAAACAATATTTTCCTTTAGGTAAGTTAAATGATAATAGAATAGTTCATACATGAATGAGTGCTTGATTACCTTTTTCTCCCCCTAAAAGCATAACCACTATAGAACAAAAAGCATTATTAAAAATATTTACCTGAATTTCTCATGAGAGCTGCAATGGATCAGAGATGGATATCTTTGAACTTATTTTGAATTCTACACAATGAATTTTTTATATGGAAATCTTAATATTTGCTCTGTCTAGAAAAGCTTGGCTGATCAGCAATCCAACAGTCATTTCCATGCCCTGAAACAAAACTTAAGGCAATTAATTAGTGATTATTTGTTCTTTACTGAGGCATACTTGCTGACTTCAGGGGGAGTTTAGTAGAGCAAGAACTGGAAATAAAATTGGGTGAAGATATTAACACCTGTTCACCTGGAAATAGTATTTGTTTTTTCTTGGCTTACTTTATATAGCTGCTGCTGAACAAAACAGCACCTAGTTATTAACAGAATATTGTAAAATGAATAGTTTATAAAATCCTCTAGAGAGATGAAGGAGAGGGGAGATACCTGTTTTTTTCAGAACTGTACATTGAAGTTCTGTTGTCAGACAGTAAGAGTCTTGCAGGATTTCAGCTCTGTCAAAGGGGATTACACAAATATTTTGATATACTCAAAAACCTCTTGGATACACTGCATAGAGAAATGCAGGTAAGTAGAAGTTATAAAATGAACTTTATTATACATTGCTGAGTTTCCTACTCAAACCACATCACAGCAGTAACTCATAAGCACCCCTTGTTTTGTGCGGACTGAATACACAGCTTTTGCTCTCATTCTTCCTTTCTTCCAGTAATGCTAAAAATTAGGGGCTTTGGCTTTTTGTTTCATCTACCATAGATTTCACTTTGGGCTTGGGTTCTCAGGGGAACACTTTGGACTTGTATTTTGCAGGGACATATGGTACAGATGTACCATGGGTCCTTCTAGACTAGAAGTGTATCTACATATATATATATATATGTATCTCAGTAATCTGTCATGCTAAATGAGCAGACTTAAGGACTTCTTGTCCTTATTAATCTTAGCTCCTTAGTAAAAAAAGCTTTAGCTTCATATGGTCCTCACTTCTGGTTTCTAATCTGCACATTCCAGTTTCTTTCTTCTCAGGTTCCAGGGAAAGAGGAATACAAACAAAGGATTAATATATCACAAATGTCCTTTATAATACACTTTTCTAAAAACAATCAAAACAAAACTTCTTTAATTCAAACCTTTTTTTTTTCTTCATGATCATGAAGATATCTCAATATCAGTTCCCTGAGATCTCCAAGTGATTTGCTCATACTGTTGACTGACAGAAGCACCAACTCTGCCCCTGCAAGTACACACAACAAACTGGCAGAAGGTTTCTAAATATGTGTGCTACCTGTCAGATTCTGAAATAGAATATCAGCACAAACCAGGGATATTGAACTTTACTACCTTGAAGGTAGTAAAAGACAATAGGAAGGTCTGAGTTATTTCTGTATCTGCCTGTGTTTCTTTAATTGACCAGCTATTTTTATTATATTAAAAGCACCAGGCACCTGTGCAACAGAGCGATGACCTCTTTTGCTACACAAAATTTCTGATTTTCTTTTCTCCCCGCTCACATATTGCTTTCTTGTTCATGAATATATCTTTGCCATATGAAGATATCATAATGGAAAGCTTACAGGCTAATTTCAGCCAGTTTCTTCGCAAAGTATTTATGTTTTAAGTTATGCTCCTTCTGCTGATTCTGTCCTGCAAGCCACAGATGGCCAATTACTCATTTTCTCAACCATTCAGTCTAGATCAGGCTGAGATCTCTTTGAGAAACCACCAAGTCCTTGAAATTTCAAAGTCTGGCAACCTGATCTTCCCATCCCAAAAGGTAGTAAGCACTCTTTCGTGTCTTCACAGATTTTACAGACCACTGCTGTGTATTCTTAACATGAAATCACTTTTTATCTAAGGCTGGAATAGAAACCTACCTTCCAAACAGATGCAGAGCCTAATACTCATCTAAGTTACATGTCACCAGAGTTATGTTATGTTATGTTTGTACATATGTTTGGAAATTAGCTGATAGATAAGGAAAAAAGAACTGTTTTCTTGGTCTGTTTTGTCTGGCCAGATAATTAGCCAATAAATGGCAATGAAAACCAACAGAGCATTCCAACTGCTCATTGCTTAGGCTCCTAAGAGGCTCCAGGCTTGTATGATCATCACCCAACAGACTCCCAGGACTCTGAGCAGTCCAAAAAAAAGACGAATCAAGGAAAATATTTATGCATTTCAGAGTTGTATGGATGAACTATAATTGACACAAGATTCTAGTGAATTTGAATTAAACTAAAAGGGAGGGCATTTGTGGATGTAGGGGAAAGAATACGGTACAAATGTAAAAATGTTTGATGTGCAGAAGTTCCTGCAAATATGCTGAGTTATTTCTTCAAACTTCAGATTAATTATTGGTCAGTGTGAGCAAATATTTTGACTGTGTTAGCAGGCAGATTCAGGACTTAGTCAGAAGGTGTAGCAGTGCCTGGAACAGACAGCACTGAAGTGGTGTCTTACAGTTGTTCTTTACTACGCAAGTTTGCTGTAGTTTGTGATCTTTCTTTTATCAATATCAAGACTTTTTAAAAGAAATTATAGCTTTCGTTTCCATCACCCACTTCAACCGACAAAGCAGAGTTGTTCCTGATTGTATATAGTCACTCCACACAAATAAAGAGCAGCTGCTACACACAATTTTTAGAAAAATGTCTGAAAGGGAACACAAAGGCCCCGTCAGCCATCTCTGTCTCTTAGTAGAATGAATTAACATTGATATAAGTTCTCATTTATTTAATCCATTAAAAAAAAAAAGAAAAAAGTTTTATGTGGAGTTTTCTTGGTGGGTTTGGGTTTTGGTTTTTTTTGAGTTTTGATTGGTGGCTCTTGTTACTTAACCGGATCTTTTCAGCTAATTATATCCCTAAGTGATACTCAGTGCTAGCAGATGTTTTAGGGATTCACATCAATCACCTTCCTTTCCAGTCCAAGTGAAACCCTACCACTTCAACACTACAGCAGGGTCTTCTTAATCCCTTTCTATAAACTTTAAGAACATAATCTATCCAAGCTAGGCAATACCCATACTAAAAGCTGACAAATGTGCTACAGTGCTGAAGTAATGCAAGAGTACTCTGCAAGTGACAATCTCCTATCCACAAAAGCCATCAAGAGATGCCTCTGTGACACTGCAGAGGAGACCAGCTTCTGTTTCACACTAGGCTTATGGGATAGTAGGTCACAGTGGCTTTATTTAAACCACTCCTCAGCTCTATGGATTCAGTAGTTGATTTCACACTTAGGGATTTATCAGAAAGGAAGCTGTTATTGGAAAATACATGTCAGTTTTTTATCACTTGACTTATCTTTAGGAAGTGATGGAAAAACAGGGACTGGTTTCTACACGATCCAGATCTTTCATTTCCTTGGCAGAGGAATTGACTTGAACTTAGAAGCTGAAGGCTGAATTCAGTCTATCCTCTCTTCAATGCTCAATGCCTTTAAAGAAACCTCTTTACTTTCAAAGTTATGAACACCACTTGCAATACCCCATTGTGTATTCAGAGGGTCACTCCTATTTCACCCCAGGCACTGAATTCAGGGTGAAACCAAGATTATTTTGCTCTGGGTAGATGCAAAGGAGA